>NC_090931.1:155709161-155821661 GCF_040938575.1 Ambystoma mexicanum
GACATGCTCAGAGCGCCAGATTAGTGGAAAGACACAATGGTATCATAAAAAACAGGCTCGCTAAGACGTGTGCCGGCACCAAACTAAAATGGCTGGACGCCTTACCGATCGTGTTACTTTCAATGCGGACAACCCCTCAAACTAAGAGTGGGCTCTCTCCCTTTGAAGTGGTAATGGGGAGACCTGCTAATATTTGGGGTTTGCCTAAAAGCTGCGCATTGCGCGATGTAGAAAATGTACTTCTCTCCGACTACTGTAACCAGCTAACTAAAAACCTGTATTTCATTTATCACCAGGTGTTTTCAGCTTTACCTGTACGGTTCACGGGCCCAGGACACGATATACAGCCTGGAAGTTGGGTCCTAGTGAAGGCCTACGAAAGGTCTTTCTGTTTCGCTCCTCGTTGGAAGCGACCCTACCAGGTGCTGTTGGTCACTCGGACAGCAGTGCGGGTGGCTGGAAAGAAACACTGGATCCACGCGACGCATGTCAAGAAACTTCCTCACCCGACGCCACACGTTACAGAAGAAGCAGAACCCCTTGCTGATGCTACAGTCCCTGATCTTGGAGTAGCAAACAGCGCTGTGAGTGCGTCGGAGAATTTCTCTGAGCCTGTGGAGCTTGGGGAACAGTCCATTTCGTCTCTGCACTCTTTTGAAAAATCACTTCCGGAAAATACTGTTTCAAGCTCTGTGACTTCCGTCGCCTCCGATACGTCGCTTCCCTCAGGAAGTGACGACACCTTATTTTCGGACCAAACAATCTTGGGTACCACCAGATACAACCTTCGATGAAGAAAATAGAACTATGGCACAGGTTTTTCCGTGCATTTGAGAAAGAGAAGTGATCAAACGTTTTCCTTTGTATAAGAAAGTTTCTGTTGAACAAAAGGGAAAAAAAGGGATTCTGCTGGCTAGGGTTGGGAAGGACTAAGAAATCGCGTGACCGTAGCGTCGCCAGCAATGAACATTGGGGTCGTCGATTGAGGAACTACAATGCCTGCCACCTCCACTGCTGCTCCCCGCACTGGACTTGTGAATAAGGGGGTGACCAACTTGGACAATGAACAATTGTGCCTGGGCCCCGAAAACGTACTGCTGTGTTTTGATAACGATAATTGTTATTTTTGCAATTACTGCTGTAGGACTTTGGTACTTTGAAGAAATCTATCCTCTAAAACCTTTACTACCGACCGAGATTGTACCGACTGCTTTGACTCCCTCTGTACACCTTCACACTCTGTCCCATAGAGACTCCCACCATAGACAAAAGTATCATAATAACACTCTAATGATAGTAATGAATGCAACGCATGCCATTTTTAATAAGAGTAATTGTTGGATTTGCACTCATTTACCGCAACATGGGAACAAGGGACTGGGATGGTATATTCACCCTTTACCTTTAACGACTGCTTGCTATGCCTCTCTTAGAGCACTATTCTTTGGCCGTTTGAATGATAGCATCTCAGGGAACTTTGATGAAACTAATTTGAATGATTTCGAGAAATGTGAATTAACTCCCCTGGGATGCTCGCTTTTTGCAAATAGAAGTAAACCTAATGTCGCTTCTATTAGGCCGTCTGATAAACTGTCTCTTCCTTTTCAAACTTTAATTTCCTTTAAAATGGCTCCGATAGGCAATAAGGACGCCGTGCCTCCTTCTTACTCTATAAATCATAGCCCTGACTCGGTCCCCTTTTGTGTACAAAGAAATGGCACTTGGCCAATGGGAGATTTTGAAGGTTGTATGAACATTGTAAATTTGACTGGAGAAAACAGGCCTCTGTATGTAGGGGGGCCTGTTTATTTTGTTTGTGGTAGTTTAGCATTTCCCTGGTTGCCCAAGGATTGGCAGGGAACCTGTTATTTAGGAATCCTGTTACCCGGGGTATTTGTAGCTAGTACATTGGAGGTTTCTAAGGCTCGCCCACGGCGGGACAAGAATGGAGATACCCCATGGCAAGTATTGGGAGATATAGCAAAATCAGTTGTGCCCTTTTGGGGACAAATAACAAACTCTGAGAACATTAGGGGATTAGTAAGGGTACTGGAGAGAATGATCAACCGGACCACGGACATACTCTACAATATGACACTAGAACGAAAAGCAATAAGATTGGTAGCACTCCAAAATCGGATGGCATTAGATGTCATTCTGGCAGAACGAGGTGGAGTATGCAAATTAGTGGGGTCCGCTTGCTGTGTTTTCGTACCAGATCCCTCGCTGACAATTTTTAAGGCAATACAGAATCTGCACATTCTTAGTTCAGAAGTGCATGTTCCCGAGGGAAATTGGGATCTTAGCGCTTGGTTCTGGGACTTCTTGCGGTCTTGGGGTTGGAAAGTGCTTTCAGTCTTGCTGATTATTTTGGGAATTCTACTATTTCTTTGTTGTTGTATCCAATGTCTACCAAGTATATGTTCAATGCTAGGGGGATGTTGCGCTCAGGCGATAGGTACAATAGGACCTCTAAGGAGTATGTACTGAACGAGATCTTAGTAAAAGATCTAATGGCGATAGATATTTCTGACAGCTATTCAGGGTGTATGGCCGATGACACATGGAGTTATTTGCAGGGAGATCAGAAGTAGTTTAGCACTTGGCATAGGCCAAAAGGAGGGTTTGTCAAACTAGAAATTATATCGTGCCTCCTATTGCTATGAATATATGTATATTGGCCTACGCCAAGCTGCTAACAAGCTGCTTATAAACTACATGTGAATAAACTCGCATTGCAAGGTCCTGACCTTAGAAACCATGTAAACTGTCATTTTGGGTCAAGCCGCCATTTTAGGTTTTCTTGCTCTATAAAGTCACCATGTGAGCTAAAATGGTAGCCTATGTTATTCAGAACAGAACTTGATTGTCATGACCTCTGTACAGCTAATGTATAACTTGCCTGCAGGCCACTTGTTAGGGTCATGAGCTGAGACCTTGTCCTTCTGCTGACCTGTGTGCAATGGATTACCTGTATCCCCGAAACTGATCTATAATTGAATGAGAACACCTGCTTAACTATATTGTATAAATTAAGTCCCGCATTGTAATGTTAGGCCTAGAGCATACATTATTACCATTTCTTCTTGTTAATGTATAAACCTAAGATGAACTAGATTTGACCTGGCAAGGGACCCTAGAGCAGTAACTTATTTATGGAATGGTTAACCCAAGGGAGGGCTGAACAGCAGACTTGAAATGTATAAAAGCCTGACTGTTTCAATGAATATTTGCACTCACTGAGCACATCGAACCACGCCGGAGTTTGCTGTGTTGTACTGAGGGTCGATAGCTATCTGAATTTTGTTCTGTTCTTTTGTAACTGGATTCAGTATAAAATAAAGTACTTTGTATGTTCCATTGTAACCTGTGTTTGGTGTGTTTCCTTTTTGGTTACCCTGCCTCATATTATTTCCTTGTTTTCACAGTTCCACGAGTACCGCAGTTCCGGAGGAACATCTCCCACCTGTGGCCTCAAAGGCTGTACAGAGAGTGACTTTGATTCTCTCTGTGCAGCACTTGTGGACAGAGGACTCTTCGGCTACACGACAGTCAAGACACAACAGATAGATACCCTTCACTCTTCCTGGCTCCTCCCTAAATATATTAGTGAATTGCCTTATGAGATCATATAAATCTTGTTTTTGATTGTTACTAAGTTCGGGTGGAATTAGGACTATGTTACCTGAATCCTCCGGTCACAAGCAAGACACAATAGTGGCACTAGACTCTGAAGGATTTTCTGTCCACTCCTTTAAAAGGTTAATGTGGTTGTATTTTTAACCTGCGATCAGGTTGGGAAATATTATAGTTACAAGGTCCCATCTCTCTAACACCTCATATGGCCCAAGCCACAAAGATATTAGTTTGTCAAGAAGTGGGTAACAATACTAATACCTTTTGGCCTATTGAAAAAGATCTTAAGGAAAATGTTTTGTCAAGCTTTCTGTTCTTGTGCCTTAGCCATATGGGTTTGCACCAAAGACCTAACTACCGTCATGTGTTCTTTAAGATGGTGTGCAGTTTGGGAGAGTGGTAATGGGGCTTCGTCTCTTTCTTCCCAGGTTTCTCTCAACATATCTAAGACATCCTGGGTCTCCCATCTGTAAAGTGATTCAAAGAGGGAGAATCCTGTAGAAGCCTGAGGGGTCATCCTAACCGCAATTAGTGTCCATACAATCATCTGATACCAATTTCTGCTATCCTGTTCCACCAACTTCCGTAGTATGGTCTTCAATGTCCTATTAAATCTTTCTACAAGGCCATTTGTCTGTGGGTGATATACTGAGGTCCTTAAAGTGGTAATATGTGTGAAGGCATCATGAAGCAAGACACGGACAACAGATTCAAAGTTCAAAACAAAATGGTTTATTAGATCAAATGTCAGACTGTACTTGCAGCTCATCAAGTCTCAGGGTTCCTTTCCCCAAGACTTTAACGTAGCAACCAATAATTGTTTCAGTCTTTCAATGTTCAACTTAACTTTAGGTCAACCTGACCTTCCTTCTTGGTTGCATCACCAGCTCACCTACAGTGCTTCTGCTTGGCTTGTTTCACAATGTCTTTGGCTTTCACAATTCAGGGCTCACTGGTCTAGGCGCAGTTGTCAGACCACATGATCCATCCATCACAGGCCGCGCAACCAGGATCCCTAGGCTCTTCAGCCCACACAATTTCTTCTTTACTTGCCCCTGTGTACAGACTCACATTCATTTAGTTTCTCTTTGTTGGCCTTTTGGCTTTAGATGCAGTTTCATACTCTTCTGGCTTCTCCTAGTTAGCCTCTTGGCTTTGCCATGACATGCTACACACCTCTTGTCAGTTTCTGTCCTTGCCGCACAGCATCCATTGATAAGATTCACTTTGTGGTGGTCTTGTTCATATCCCACTCTTTCACACTAACTCTCTTTTCCATAGGTTGCTTTCACATGGGCACGCTAACTTTTGGCTTTCATCAGCTATTTGCTTTGTCCGTAATGTTTTATTTCAACTCTGTAATCAATATGCTTAGTTTCAAGTTTTAATTCAGTTCGGAATTCAATATGCATAGTTAAGCTTTGTTTCAAATTTTCATTCAATTTGGTATTTAATATGCATGATTCACCTAGGTTTCAAGTTTTCATTCATACAACACTTTAATATTTATGTATAGGCTACTAGGAGTTCCCCGGCTTTTGAGTGGCTTTCCCTGACACTCACCAGTGCCCCAGCATTCCAGTCCGGTGGCTCCTGTTGCTTAGTTTCTGCTTCTCTGGCTGGCAGTCTGCCATCTGCGAGCCCCGCTCACATGCTGGATGGAGTTTCACGTACGCTGGCAACTCCACTGCTTCTGCACAGACATTGACAACATCCTCTTTCTTTCCTGCTTGCTCGCAGCCACAGCTGCTCGTTCTCCAACAAAAAGACTCCCACACCTGCGACAGCCTAACGGCCCAACTCGCCTTGTGCTCCACAGGTCCTCTAGGATGTCGTCCAGTGTCCTGGCTCCTTCTCATGTCCCACCACGGCTGCCTTCTTTGGAAAAGGGTCCCCTTATGGTCTCTCCCACAAGGCGCTCACTGTTTCTCCCCCTGCTGTTCCACTGGTCTCCCTTTATACACCTGCAACCACTTGAGAGGTTGCAGGTGTGGATTCTCTATTGGGTTTGCCTGACTATAATTAAAGGGACATGCCTGACCTCGCAAGTACTCTGCATGCATCTTCCATGTCCCAGTACTAGAGTGGTGAAAGGAGGTTTTAGTGTTCATTACTCTTAGTCGCCTCTTCCTCGTCCCAGTACTATCAGTGGTCAAATGTGGGGAAATCAGGGGAAAGGTTTTACAATAGCATATAAACACTGGGGGAGTGTTAGGTTGGTCTTCAATGGGGAAAGGGGGATACCATGTCTCGCCGGTGGGCACCCCACTCCCAATCCAAAAGGACGCCTCCACCCAAGTATACTCCCTTGCTTCTCCACCCCCAAGTTCAGGATCCAAAAGGGAAGGCCTTTTCCTGGCCACCTGAGAAGAGGATCCAGGGGTAGTAGTAGTGAGGAAACCCTGAGGTTTTTGACATATTCAATAATTGTTTGACTTCTCCCATGAGCTTGCTAATAAATGTAGAGCCTTGATCTGCCAGTATTTCCTGTGGAAACTCTACTCGTGAAAAGAAAGGGTGCAGGTGCTTCAATATTTGCTGGGTGGTATTTGCTCTCAGGGAAAGGCCTCTGGGTATTGCGGAGCATAATCCACGATTACCAAAATATACTTGTTCCCTAACTTTGATGTTTCTAGGGGTCCCATAATATCCATACCAATTCTTGAGAATGGAATTTCAATGATTGGTAATGGATTTAAGGGAACAGGTGGTAGTATATTACTACTAGTCTTTTGGCAGATTTTACAGGAGTGGACAAAGTTTTAAATGTCAGCATGAATTCCTGGCCAATAAAATGTATTGATAATTTGGGGTTGTGTCTTAGTCTGTCCTAAATGGCCTCCTTTCGGTGGGAATGAGCTATCTCCAGGACCACTTGATTGTGGCTTTGAGGAACAACTAGTTGGTTCTTTACTAAGGCTTATGATGTGGTGCCTCACCAGTACATAAGCCCATGTCTCAAAAAGAAAACAGGCCCTCCTTTCTCGTGGCCCTCTTGCTCAGATGTAACCTGTAAAAAGCTTCAGCCAACAATGGGTCATTCCTTTGGGCAAAGGCTAGGTCGAGAGGGTTTTAGTTTCGTCCTCTCTGTCCCTTCTGGGTTCGGGTTCTCGAGGGGTGTCAGGTGCATCATCTGCCTCCCAGAAGCCTTGAGTACCTTGATCTGCCCTCTCCTTTCCAGCCTCTTCCTCGACCCTAGGGACCACTGCTCTCTCAACCACCCCTTTTAAAATTGTATCCCCCTCATGGATTTGGAAGGGATCCTTTTCATGATTCTGTAGTAATATTTTGATATCACCTCTAGAGTCTGGATCTTTGACTCCAGCTAGCACATCAATTCAGATCCTCCATGCTAGTCTTGATTTGGGAATCAATCGAATGTATGTATTGGGTGGTGGAATTGGAATAAAATCAGTGGGTATTAATCTTCTTTTGCCTGGGTGAATGGTCTCATCCCTACTGCTACAAATATCAAATCCAATAGAGCCCTTGGTGGCTACTGAGGGGTCTGATGCTCAGGGACTTAACTTTTCAAATCTTAGGGTTCCCCAACTTGGATCGATTGAGCCGCATCCCACTCACGACACCACTTGTGAAGGCATCATGAAGTAAGACTCAGATAACAGATTCCACTTTCTTAGAAAAGCTTTATTTACTTTTAATTTCAGGATGGAGTAAGGCCTAAATTGCCCTATGCTAATATGGAATTTCCCAACCTGAAGAAAACTAAGGATAGTCAGTCTCAGAAAGTTCAAATGAAAAAAGTCTGTCTGTGTCCAAAACCTAAACTTGCCCTCACAAATAAATCTATACAATGTGTAGGTATGTCAGCAACAAAATAAATAGTGTTTTCCAAAGTAATGTTCTGAGATTCTTCCAGCTCTTTGACTTTCTCTCAGCTTCCCCATTCCCAAGTTCAAAATAGTTCCACATAGACCTCGTAGTTCCCTTCCCCAAGAGTTCAAAAGAGTTAAAAAGTTCCTCAAAGGCCTCTGGGTTTCCCTTCCCCAGGGGTTTAACATAGTTCACAAAGTCTTGGGGGATCCTTCCCCAAGACCCCGACTCTTTCAGCTTGCAAAACCCAAAGGTCATTTCAAATCCTCTGGCTCTCAAGATGGTACCAGTTCAACTCCTTGTTCATTCCCAGTGGGCCACTTAGTCTAGGCGCAGTTGTTGGACCACATGGTACAGTCATTACAGGTCATGCAACCAATAGCCCTGCTTTCCTTGGCTCCTTTTGAGTAGGGCAATACTCTGTCTAGGCGTAGCTGTTGGACCACATGGTCCACCGATTATAGGTCACGCAACCGATAACTCTCTGCACTTTGCTGTGCTTCTATATTTTTCAGGTTCTGGTCAACACGGGTTTTTCTCTCTCTCAGCATGTAGTCCTGTGAGCTCTTGTACCTTGGATCAATACTAATTTTACATTGTTGTTGGCAGTCTTTTTGGCTTTGCCACAACTGATACCTCATACAATTTACTCTGGTATTTTAGCCCTTCTCACCACCTTGCTTTCACTTCATTCTTAAATACTCAGAATGGTTCAGCAATGGTTTTGCTTTGCCGCCATATTCAAAACATACTCAATATTTCCTTTAGTTCAGTATACACTAGTGCTCTTTGCACCGTTCAAAAGAACTGATTATACTTGGTAGTCTGTTTGTTATTCACAGTCAACTCATGTGACCTTCCGTAGCATGTGCAATAAGATTCAGTTCGTTCAGCATTCAGGTATGTCGGTTTCCCAGCCCTGGAGCGACCCGGTATAAGTGTTCCCTTTTTTGCACTAACCAGTAAGCGTTCTCTCACCCGGGCTTCTAGGTTCATTCCTCTTGGCTCTGCCTTCCTGCGGGATCCCCATCGAGGAGTGCTCGTCGTCCTAGGCAGTTTGTAGCCCTGCTCTTCCACAGTGGGAGCTGTTGAGAGCCCCTCTCACTCTCTCAGTGGCTAGCAGCACCCTGGAGGCTTCGGTGCCCCACAGCTTCTGTTGTGGGCACCAGGAGGAGGGATTGCAAGAGTCTCGACCCTCTCAAGGCCAGTCTTGACCCCAGCATCTCCCACACACTTCTGCTTAACCCGGCTTTCCTCCAGCTGGTTCCTCTCTAGCCCGCTCTGCTTGCATACAACGCATCCTTTGCCATCTCCTTCGGTTCAGGCCGTCTCTCCTTCCCACTCTTATACACCTAGGGCTTGTTAACAGGCTGCAGTTACAAGTCCTCCACATTAATTGCCTGACTTTCGTGAAGCTTATTAGTGGGACATGCCTGGCTATTGTAGCCAAACTCCTCAAAAGCCATCTTCCTTGTCTCAGTACCAAAGTGGGGTGCATCCAGGGGAGTGTGTATAGCTTCTAGTTGTTTCCTTCTCGTCCTAGTATTAAGGTAAAAGGACTGTTGGACATTTTGTTCAGAATAAAGAGTTAAGGACTGACAGCCTACAAAGGCAGGGGGAATATTGGATGCACTTTGACAAGGGAAGGGGGCATGCCATGTCTCACCCAAAAATGTCCTCTCCCCACTCCCCAAGTTCCCTCCACCCAGGTGATCCTCCCTTGCATATTCATCCCCAGGGTCGGGATCCAAAAGTGATGGCCTTTCCCTGGTCACCTAAGCAAAGGATGCTGGGAGAACAGAGATGAGGACGCCATCAGGTTCCTCACACATTGTTATTTGGTATATGATTCACTTTCTTTGTGGTTACTGCATAGTGTTCTCTCTCTAACCGACTCCAACTGTAGCTTCTGGGACACCAGGGGTTCACCTTCCCTTTTCCTGTATCCGTTAGTTTCATTAGTAGTGTACTGATTTTCTGGGCTTCCCTAACCTTCTTTCTCTCCTTTGGGTTGTTAAAATTCCCTAGTTTTGTGTTTATGTTTCCATCCCTTTCACTTTGACAAGTTGTCTTAATCTTATAATGTTCTCTCTTTAATAGGTTCCCTCTTATAACTCTTGAATGTTGAGATATTCTCCCCACGTCTCTGGGTGATCTTCTCGGCTTATTCATACATTCTCTTTTCCAGGTTTAAATATGACATTTCTTCTGCTATTGTTACAGTTCATATAAGTCAACTTTGTAGTTCGAGTTTTGTGAGGGGTCATTAATGTGAGGCAGCCAACTTTTTGTTGATTTACCAACATATGCAATTTGATTAAAGAAATTATGTTAAAAAAATGCCTTACTATCGCTACTCTGCTGAGGGTTTCCTTGACTAACCAAAGGTAGGGGAACACACTCCAACATGGGATAACTGGCCCTCACACTAAACAACAAATACACAAAGAAAACATATGGCAATGTAACATCATATGAACATTCACAGTCTTTGAATACCCTTCTAATGTCCTGGGTGATTTCCCTTCCCTATTATAGGATTCAAAGTCAGGTCTGTTGGTATTCAACCAAAGAAAGAAATGTCTCAAATCAGTTCTTGATATTTCAAAGTCAATGGAAATGTTTTTTTAACTAAATTTCCACTAGGAAATCTCTTCTTCTTGGTGAAATAACCACTTTCCACTTACTCCAAATAGCAACATTGGTAACCCCAGCCACAATGCATTGTCACCTTCCTCAAGAAGACTTGAGACAATTCAAAAAGAAATGCAATGTCCACTAACACCAGTGATACACTGTTATTGGTTAACAGTTTGTATTCTTTTGGTTACAGTTTTGAGGTTCACAATGGTATAGTTTTCAGGATGACTTATTAGTACTGATGCTTTAACAATTTCACTTCTACTTGGCTTCACAATGGTATATTTGTCAGGATCACTTATTAGTACTACTTTTTCAACTTTTAACAACTTCACTTCTACTTCATTCACTATGAGAAAAGTCACCTTTGTCTCAAAGTACTCCTTTTGATTTGGACAAGGTATACTTCAAAGTACTTTAACAACTTCAAGTATGCAAGGCACTCTTCGTCTGAATACCTCTCTTCAAAAGAGGCAGTCTCTTTGCCTCTCTTGTCTGTCTGCCAGCCACAATTATAACAGCCTGGGTTTGCCTTGGAGACTCACTTCTCTCTGTATTCCACAGTCACTGGCACTAAAGGTTGTGTCACCTGCAAGCTGCCAGTTCCCCTTCCCCAACTTTATGTCCACCTTTCTGCCAGAAAGTAGCCCAATAATTACCTAGAAGAGTTGGTACCACTCCCTTAGCCTTAGGTAATACTTGCACACTTGTATATTAGGCCAATACACTGTTATCAACTTCACAGTACAGATAGCTTGCTTCTTAACTCTGGGAAAGTGTGGTTTCACTGTGAATAGGGGGAGACTCTTGGCTTGGGAAATGCTTGCCTTCTTCAATTTGTATACACTTTAACTTCTTTAAATGAAAGTATGATGTGTTAGTATAAAGAATAGAATTCAGTCTTTCTTTGAAATTCAGAATTGGGCTCACAAAACCACTTCTTGATATAGTTTTCAGTGTTTAAAGATTGGTATTTAAGTGAATTCCCATGTGAAAGCAAAGGGCAGAGTTCAGACATCCTTTGGGAATCACAATTAGGCACACACGATCATTGCCTGATGTAGTTTTCACAAGTTAGAGATTGTAAATCTTTTATTGTCAAAGTTAGGTATCCGGTAATGGCTCTAGCAGCGTTCCCTCCTCTTAATTAGGGACACGCGACCACTACTTCAAGCAATAACAGTTTTGGAATAGTAGAACAATGAATTGTAGTCATGTTAGCTTCTCACAGGAGTAAAAGAGTTTTACTGTTATACGCCAGTGCTACATTTTCATTGTTCAGAGTATTTTAGATGCAACAAACAACTTCTACTCCCTTAAAGTCTTACACAAGATAACAGGGAGCTGGATAATGTTACCTGCAAGGCTTGCGCAGTGTGTAAGAATGATGTGCTTCAGTCACCAGATTCTTAGACACTTGCTCTGTCGATTGAACTGCCTTCACGACTACTGCCACAACTCCTACTGCTTCTGGCTCTCTGGGGACACACACCCTTCTCCTGAAAAAGTGTTTCTGATACGGCCACGCATTTTGGGAGCTCCTTTCACTCCCGAGACGCATGGCTTGATAATTACTTTTTGCCTTTGTCTCCTGCACGTCCGCAGCTCGGCAACCACAGCAATCAGGCTCACATGTGAAAAGACCTCTCTTCTGCACATCTACTGCTGCGCAGCCTCTGTATTTCAGAGTTTGGGGGAACAGGACCCTCTCAGAACACGCAGGTGAAATCTCCTGTCTCCACATTGCGGCATCCCTCTTGTTCTCACACTTCAGCTTGGTTTGCCAGCCTTGTGCCTTTTTCCTACCGCTACTACTGCTGAAGCTTGCATTCAAGTCACAGTTCCAGATCCTTGCACTCCTTCTCATGGTCTGCACCTGAGGGGGCTGTTTATGCCTCCCAGGTTCCTTCAAGTGTGGGCTGTTAGTTTGCTGGCCTGACTGCTACAACTGCATGCCTCTTCAGCCCTCTTCCTCGTTCCAGTACTTTTAGGATTATGAGACTTGTAGTCCCCTTCAACAAAGTTAGCTTTTTTTCCACATTTTAGCTATTGTTAAAGGTAAATGTATTCCCCTTAAATTCAGTACCAGTTGGAATGTTAGGAGTGGTTATTACAGAGGAGGATATTGAATTTAAGGCATTTTCTCTAGATCATTTTGTGTTATAGCTTAGTCAGTAAGGACAGTATTTATTCTTAAAAGGACTTTCTAGTGACAAGGTTTGCTCAAGTCTAACAGAACTTGTACCCTGAGCCACAGAACTTATATTTGGGTCAGGGACACCATAACAGCAATATGCCATTACCTGTTTTGACAACCCAGAAAGGCACTCCCTTTCAGAGGACAAATACTACATCTCATCCCACGGGATCTTCTCACCACCCTGTGCCCTGTCTCCTCCCAGGTGGTCCTCCCACAGTACACCACCCCCAATGTCAGGATTAGGAAGCGCCTGCCTTTCCCTGGTCACCTGTTGTCTTGTTGAGAGACTTTATAATTGAAAGGTCACATATGTTCCAGAATTTCATAAAGGCCATGCCACCTGGAAAGCATTTTATTTTCAGAAGATGGAAGTAAAACCAATACATTTTGACCTACAGAAAAATATCTCATCACAACTTTCTTGTTATAGTATTCTTTTTGATGCTCTTGCATTCATGCCATATTAGTTTGAACTATATTTTGACCCGCTGTTATATGTTCTTTTAATCTTTACGCGGTTTGGGCCAATGGGTGGTAGCCCTTTCTCTTTCTTCCCAGGTTCCACATAACATATATAACACATCTCTAGGTGCTCCTCCATATAATAGTTCCAAGGGGGATACAACAGTGGAAGAATGAGGAGTCTTTCTAATGGCAAACAGGGCCCAAGATATCATAATGTCCCAATTCCTTCTGTCTGCTTAAATTCATTTCTTTAAGATGTGTTTTAGAGTCTGATTAAATCTTTCCACTAATCCGTCAGTTTGGGATGATAAATGGATGAGTGTAAAGTTTTAATCTGAAGAATACTCTCAACTTCGGCCATACGTTTACTCATAAATGTGGATCCTTGAACCGTCAAAATTTGTTTTCGAAATGCAATTCTAGAAAAGAAAGGGAGTAATTGTTTCAAACTCTGTTGGGATGTGTTATTTCTTAACGGAAAGGCCTCTGGGTAACTGGTTCCATAATAAATAATTACCAACATATATTTTATCCCTAGCTTTGCAGTTTCTAAAGGACCCACTATACTCATCCCTATGTGTGAAAAGAGAAAATCTATAATAGGTAAGGATTGTAATGGAACTGGAGGAGGAATTTGAGTACTGGTGTTCTGACATAGGGCACATGTACTGACAAAGGTCTTTATATCAGCATAATTCCTCGGCCAATGGAATCTATTTAGAATTTGTGCCTGAGTTTTTGCAGTTTGTGTATTACAATTTGTGACTGGGTGTACCTGCCGGTCCTACATCTACTCAATATAGCAATTTGGAATTTAGGAGAAAACAATGGTCCTGCCTTTTCCTGCCCTCATCCTCTGATATTACCTGAATGAAGGGTTCTGCTAACAAATGATAATTAATTTCGTTGAGAAACAAACAAGTCAGTGATAATCTCTTCCTCTTCATCAAATTTGCATTTTATTATTGGTACCACATGAGGGTCTATATCTGCTTCACCAAAACCCTGAGTTCCTCTCTCACTGTTGTTAACTTCTCTTGGTTTTGGAAACAGAGCCTTCTCCAATATTGCTTGAGCTATTCTTTCTCCAGCTTTAACTTGGCATGCTTTCTTCCCATTGTTTTGTATCAATATTTCATATTTGCCCTATAGTCTGTATCAATTACTCCTGCCAATACGTCTAAGCCATAGCGCAAGGCTAAGCCTGACTTAGAGGTGAGTCTGATATAGGTGCCAGTTGGAGGAATAAGAATTACATCTGTGGATACCAATTTTCTGTCTCCAGGTTGAATTAATTCCCCTCTGCTACAATAGATATAAAATCCTATAGACTGTTCAGTAGCAATAGTAGGAGCGGAGGATCAAATTTAAGGGTTCCCCAATTTCTATCAATTGACTATAATCCCTCTTTGACACCATATTTGAGGAGTCAGAACTGCGAGGCAGACAAGAAGATAAAGATTTTTCACAAATAGCTTTTTTATTAAATAATAAGGGTATGATAAATGCCTCACTTTCCCTAACTTAATGAGGATTTCCCCGTCTATTAAACTAATGCTAAAGGAAAACACTCTAATAAAAGGAATGTGTCCCTCACACGTATACATACAACAAACTCATACTTGTATCATATAGCCATTCAAGTTCAACAAAATAACAGTTATAGTCAAACATAAATTGTGTAACCATGCGTCTTTGTAACCAGGGCCGGATCCCCTTCCCAAGGTTTAAAGCAGGATTTTCCAAATCAACGTTCCATATAAGAAAGTTATTTTCAGTAGCCAAGCTGTGTTCAGAATACAACACAAAGTTCTTCTCACTCTAAAAGTCCTTCACTTGGCAGTTGGATTATTTTATGATTGAACACGATTCATCATTTTTCAAAATGATTGTCAAAAGTCTCCACAAACCCAAAAAAATGTATCTTCATACTTTTAGTCAATATTTCAATATAGCTTTTTTTCTTTGAAAAACAAATATTTCTACAATTCCTCTTCATCAACAATTTTATGTCGGGATGGTTTTGACACAGTTCATCATAACACAGTAGTGGCCTTGCCACTTTCTTTCCACCACAAAACAATACTTCAATTTCTTCTTCCAGGTCTGCTAACCTGCCAGGTCTACCACTAATAATCCCTTTCCTGGTATACTCACCGGCCAGGATAAAAACTCCTAAGACTACTAAAAGTACTTTTTGGTGATGCTTGCTTCAAACTTTAGAAAAGTATTTGACTTTCAACCACATTGAAATTCAGAACTTCTTCTGTGGGGATACAATATATATTGGTGCTATTTTGTTCCATTCCTCTCCTCCTTGATACTTTCTATAAGGAGGGCTTCTTTCCTGCCACCATTTGAGTCCCTAGTTTCACGCCTGGTAATGTCTTTGTTATAATTGCCCTTCTTTGGCTTAGGCAATGCTGGTTGTTGTTTTGCTCAAATATTGCCTCCTCTTTACTTTGACAATGTTGGTTACAATCCTTTTGCAACATTGTCCTCTCTTTACTTTGGCAATGATGGTTACAGTATTTCTTAAATATTGCCTCCTTTTTACTTTGACAATGAGGACTATCTTGGTTCAATATTGCCCCCTCTTTGCTTTGGTAATGATAATTTCAACCTTTCTTCTCTCGTTTCCTTTCAAAATGAGTATAACAGCAACATTGCATTCTTTCATTAGTTCGGTATTCAAATTGCGTGCAAGCAGCCAGCGTTCGATTACGGAGCGCCCCAAGGTTACCTAACAAAGACCAACTCACCGTACCTTCT
Source organism: Ambystoma mexicanum (assembly GCF_040938575.1). Taxonomy (NCBI): domain Eukaryota; kingdom Metazoa; phylum Chordata; class Amphibia; order Caudata; family Ambystomatidae; genus Ambystoma; species Ambystoma mexicanum. The sequence continues at coordinate 155,724,709 of NC_090931.1, forward strand.
CTTTGCGTCCGATTGATCCACTCCTGCTGCAACTTCTGCTTCTTCTGTCAGTTCCTGAAATTCTGACAGCTTTGGTCATATTACTGTGGCCTGTGACGTTCGGGAAAGCAGCCTATCTTGCTCCTAATGCACTCTGATGCATGCCATCCCTGGAGCAGGGCACAAAATAAGGAGAGTTTCTCTCTCCCACGGGATAGCCTGTCAAAGAACTGCTTCCCGCTGTGCGACCTCTGCATTTCAGGTTGCCAACTTCAATGACCCTCTCGGTATCGTGATCCGCTTCAAACACAACAGCGATTCCAGCGCATTCGTTTCTCTGCCTCTGCTGCTTCCACTGCTGAGGGTTACTTCTTCAGCACCAGAAGGGGCTTTCAATTTTCAAAGTCCCGCTGAGGTGTGGGCCGTTAGAACCACTAGACTGCACACTGCAATTCTGTACATCTGAGCCCCTCTTCCTCATCCCAGTATTCAGGGCATTATGGGATTTGAAGTCCCTAATTTTCTGATTCCTTTTCATATCAAAGACCTCAATTTTACAATAGGCCATAAAAACTGTGGGATCATTGGGAAAGTTAGAGGGCTTTCTCAATTCTCCTGACCCGAGTCCCCTCTCATGTGATCCTGGCGCAGAACAACAACCCTAGGGTGAGGATCAGGAAGCGTCTGCCTTTCCCTGGCCACATGAGAAGGGTCCCAGGCCAGGGTTTTTGGGATAATCACCTCTGAGTCAACACAATACACATAACGTATTCTGCATCTGCCTCTGGGCTGGAGGTGACCTTCTAACAATGGGTACTGGGTGGCACTGTGCTATGTGTGAGACCGTACTCAAATGGCTTAATCTACTGTCACCTTTCTGGTGGATGATTATTTTTCAAAGCCCTTTTAAACCCACTGTGAGTTGGAATCGCTGTGGGTTTGGTTGCCCACTCGGCCCATGCTGCTACTCCTGCCTCTTCTGTTGTGTGAAAGTAAAGGCCACTGCTGTTGCCATCTGGTTATTCTACAAAAATGGTGCACAAGCTGAAGTGTAAAAAAAGGTAACTGGTGGTAAACTGGTACCGTGGCGCAGAGGGGTAAGGGTGCAAGTCATGAGGGGTGGGTGAGGCTAGAAAAAGCACAACTGTCTTTCTCTTGCCATCTTCATTGGTCAAAAGAGGTTGATTGGGGCAACTGGGTGCCAGGCATTTCTCCACTAAATGAAACAATTCCAGTGTAATCTGTCACTGCGTTGATGCAGCTGCTAATGGTATTCAAGTGTTGCCCACAGGTCATAAATTGCAATTCCCATCAAATGTGTTGGACTCTTATTGCACCAGCTACATATCAACCGCGTACAGCCAACCGATTAAAGGTTGCAATTCCAAAGCATTGCCCAGCAGGTTAATATGCTAGCTGTAGATCTCTGTGTGCCACCTGCAAGTCACTGTTTCCATTTCCACATAGACTGCTATGTGGGCTGTTGCGTCTACTGCAAAGCATGGACATGAGTGCAAAACGGGTCAACTTACACATTTGTTCTGCTAGGGTAGCAGTCTGCAACCTGCAGCTCCCTGGGTGACTCTTTCTGCAAGGCTGCTGGGAGGTGTAGTCCAAAACACGTACAGAGCCTACGTTCCAGTACCCCAAACTAGTGTGCATTCAAATAATGCATTTGATTTGGGCGCCAGTGTGTTCTGCCACATAAACCGTCCACATAAGCAGGAGGGCTGGGCGCGTTTTGTATGATTCTTTTTTAACAGATGAACGACAATTGAGCGCCAAAAACCGAAGGATGCAGTGATGGGAAGGGGCTCTGCTGGAGCTCCACACGTCCCACCTCAGCCCCTCCCAGAGGCAGTGCCCCAGGAAAGGCATGCGCTCCAACCTTCACGCCAAAGGGAAACATGAAAAAAGGCACTGACAAGGCAAGGGGTTTTCCAACCATCTGTAGTATCCCAGCTTCCCACTGGTTTACAGATCACCTCTGTCTCGGGTATGAGGCCATTTACATGCTGCTGCCTGTGCAGTTCCTTTCATGTGAGGAGTACATGTACACTGCTTGCCTGCGTTTTGCCGGGGGGGGGGGGGGGGGGGGGGGTTTAGTCCCGTCTAACCCAGGTCATCTCTGGTCAGTGTGTAAGGGACTGCTTCTCTCTAAGGCGCCTGTTCTGCGTAGGAGGGACGCTTGCACTCCGGCCAGGCTTGCAGTCACGTCTTTATAATGGACATTTGACCCTCGCATCCCAGGTCCTCTTTGGTCAATGTGCGAGGGACTGCTTCTCTTTATGGCGCCTGTTCTGCATAGGAAGAAAGCTTGCGCTGCTATTGCTCGATTTGTGACGAGTCCAGCTTGGGAGGAACTCTTGTACTGCTGCTGACTGTCTTCTACCTTTTCTCTATGCAAGCGAAGCTTGCCCTGTTGTGGTTGAACATGCTGTGCCTGTTCTAGGTTTGCTAGGGACTAGGGAGCTTGTTCTGCCGCTGGCCAGGTTCTTTGCACGAGTGAAATTTGTGATTCCTCCGCCCGTTTTCCGCGTGTCCCCTGACCAGAGGCACTGAAATGTGTCCTTGTTGCAGCCCATGTACCAAGAGCAGCCCCACACTGCTTTTTTCGATGTTTGGGTTGGTGAATTAGCGTGAGTTGGCGGCGTCAGGAGTGTTTCATTTAGATCCTGGCTCACCATGGTCACTGTTGTGATCTTGGTCACACCACTGAATATCTTAGTGATTCCGTTTTTTCAGCTGTAAACTGGAAGCACCTAGACTCGCTGTTAACGTTGCACTTGGTTGGATCTGGCAACATGCATGCATTTAATCCAGTGTTCTTCATCCTATGGCTCTGCATCTAGAATACATCTCCCATCATCCCTGCCCAGCATAGTCAATGGTAAGGGATCATGGGAGTGCGGGTCCAAAACATCTGCAGAGACGCAGCCTGCAGACCCTGGATTCAAACACCTCCCACTAATGCAATTCGTTTGCTTCACACTAAGGTCACCCACACTGAACGGACTGAAAAGGTCACCTGGGGTCGCAGGGGGTGCTTGCAGACACACGCAATAGCCTTGGGATGAGGGCAAGCTAGCACCCACTGCACAGTATTAGTTAAGTTGGCAACATTGTGAATGGCGCACGGACCCATAGAATGGCACACTGGGAATGGCATAGATAGGTTGGCCAAGTGAGTGGTAAGAGGCGGAGCAGTGGGGGGGGGGGGGGTTTCCCGTCCCCTCCGTACTATGATTGTGCGGTGGCATGGAAGTGATGCAAGGGTGGCACGTGATCGTTCGGGGTGTAGGCGAGTCCTTGGGGGGCTGGGGTTAACACCATGCTTTCCGCCGGTGGAGACGGTGTAGTGATTGTGCAGCAGGGCCAGTGCGGCGAAGTGCAAGTGGGGGGTGGGGGCACCTGCGGGGGGTGAGGACTGTGTAGTCTTTATTAAACACTTCGAGTGATGGCAACACACAAGCAGTGGGGTCATTAAGGTTGGCACACTGAGTGGCAGGGTGAGACTGGCACATAGTGCTGCTGTGTAGGTCCGTGAGTTTGGCACGTCGGGTGTGCGCGGGTAACAGGAAGAGTTTGGCACACGTTCGGGTACCAGGTTTAATGATATGTTAATGATATGATAGGTTATTTATAAAGCGCTTAATACCCAGAGGTTTCTAAGCGCGGGCCCAGGTATTAAACCTGTGCTGCTCTGTGTCGTCTTGCTTCGAAGGCGAGCACGTTGCCGCTGAGCTATCATCCCGAGACAAGCGCTAAACATCTATATACTTACACCTGCCTTTCACGTCGGTGTCTCCCCCCCCCCCTATTCCCACCACCCACGAGGCCCGCCCGCGTGACGCCTCCCCCCTCCGCCACTACGGCAGCAGTGCCAGGCGTGCGTTACCTGAGAGCGCAGCCTCCAGGTTCACCATCCTCCGTGCAGAGATGCCCACACGCTGTCCCGTCCCTCTGCGCCCAGCACCTGACACCGCGCCGCTCCTCTCCTCTGCACCAGGTGAGCCCGAGCAGGGAAGAGCGCTCCCACCCCGCCTCCCATCCTGCCACCTTGGCACAGGGCCCATGCAAATCAGGTATTTGCATACAACGTCTCCCCCATCCTGCTCAGCAGGTTGCTGTAACACCCCTGGGAAGGGACAGCCTGGCAGATATCGCCTAAACCCCGCAAGGCCCCCATTTCACTGTAAGGACCTGGCTTGGGCATGAACTCCACCTTCAAGCAACCCCCCACCCCCTCAAACAAACCAGGAAAGTCCCAAACTCTAAGCACAGCCTGGCGCTGCCAAATTACTAGCAAGCACCACCCCGCACTGCATCCGAGGCCTGTCACATCCTGCCCTCTGCAGCACCCACCCAGACTGGTCGAGCACCCAGCTCAGCTGGCGGATATCCTTAGCGGGAGCACCCAGAATTCCAGGTGCTGGGAAGGAAGGCCGCGGGCTGTCAGTCTGAATCATGTATCCCAGGCAGGCAGGCAGGTTTGGGGAACATTTAAAGTGCCAGCCGACCTGTGCGGACACCCACCCTCGCCACACAGATATCAGATAACGAAATACAATTGACACGCTTTGGTGTGGTCGATCATCTCGTATTTGAAAATGTTCATCAAATTTGAGCCGTGGTCCCATATTACCTCCTGCTGGACAGAATTTGAATTACAGAGCAACATGCACAGGCCGGTTTTGCTGGACGTGCATCTCTTCCCATTATATATGGCATCAGGGACGGCCCTAGGATTCGCGGTCCGTGGGCGGAAAAAGATGTGTGGGCCCCTTTATTTGCATCGCAGAAAATGAAGACACAAAATTAGGCACGAATATCCGCAGACATCAAATAAATTGACGTTCATTATCTGGATTTTAACTGTTAACATTACAGCTGTACCAATATCAGGAGTGAGCCTTATTTTGGGCAGCCAATCAAGTGAGCTGAATCATTCATAGAGATGGGTTGGCAAAAGAAAGTACTGTGACGATGAAGAGCAGGACAAAGAGTAATGCAGATCACAGGAAAGTAAGCCAAACATACCTAATGTGATTGCACGTTTTAAGGATGTATCAGCAGTGATTGGTCCTGGGCCACACAGAGCAAAGTGAATTTTCTGGCAGGGTAGTACAATCATGAGAAAGCCTATTTACTGGAAAGGACCGAGGCAGTCACATTTACCCTCTGCTCCTTTCCCCTCCTCACCACGATGTTTGGCTTTCAACAATACTCTGTTTCATAAATCAGACTTGAAAAATAGACACACATCTTAATAAAAAATACTCCAGCAATATAGGAATCCTTACAGAAATATATTACGTGAAAAGAGCAAAAGGTGTGTTATTTTCACCCTATCTTGAAGACTACAAATACCAGAATGCAATTTCCAAAAATTATAAAAAATGCCTTCTAGGCTTTCTTCCAAGACTTAAATCCTAACAAAAGATAATGTGAAATGGTAACCTTTTGCTTTGTTGGACAAAGACATGCTTTATACGATGCAAGTGAAATGCGACCCCCCCCTAAAAAAATGTTTATTACACACCAAACACGGACATATGAATACTATTTAGATAGTGCACAACTCTTTTTGTCAACATATTTTAATTGTCTTCAAAGAAGACAGATTTGGCGCAATTCATTTTTCTGTCTGTGCTTTTAGAATAAAATGCCCCATTTCAAATCCTTGTCCAAAACCAAGGTTCTTAAATGGACCATTACTTTAAACAAAGAGCGTGATAAGCCCCAACTATGAGGCCCCATGGGTCTGTTGGGCTGCTGGGGAGGTGGGCAGGAGGTATTTGTCTCTAGAAGTGGGTCACAGGGGTTTGGGTGCTGACAGAACGGCCTCGCTGAAACAGGCACAAAGAACAGGCAACAGGTAGCTGCCTGGGGAGATGGAACAGACTGCCCATGCCTTGGGCCGGTTCTGGATGCCATTGTGTAATGTGCTTGTAACTGTTTTAACATGTCCAAGCTATTTATTTAAAGGTGGGCTGTGAGGAATTCGACCATCCGCATGGTGGGTGTGCATTCACCTGGGCTTTTTTGAAATTTTCAATGAAATTGAATTATGTTATGTTACTTGGCATTTATATAGCGCCTTATGTATCATTGCTATGACCTCAAAGCTCTGGTAGGTTCAACGCCCTCGGGAACCGTAACTCAAGTCAGTAGGGAGAGAGAGAGTCATAAGGTGCGAGGGTGCACCGGATATGTGTGCAGCCAGTGTGGCAGTTGCATGATAGCAGCTTTTTAGCAGTAGGTGTGGTGGTGGGGAGGTCAGTTGTATGTGTTCATTCAGAAGGGTGGGCACCCAGACTGATTTCTGGCTGCGTTAGGCCTGAGGAGACGCTTAAGCTAGCGGCGTGTGCTAGCTGTGTTTAATTAGGGTGATGAGGAGTATGTGGCGGGTATTAGTATGAGAAAAGCTATACCGAAAGTGTCATAGTATCGCTGTGTTCTAGCTGAGTGGTGGTGTATAGGAGAGAGTAAGTGTGGTAGTGTGATATGGTGGATATCAGTAAAGCGCTTGAGATTGGGCACTCCATCTGTACCATCTATTATATCCATTTTATTTACTCTGTCCTTTCATTCCACTTTGTCTGTTCATCCATTTCGTCTGTTTCATCCATTTCGTCTGTTACATCCATTTAATCTACTAGTCCTTTCATCCATTCCATCCACTCATCCCTTTATCCACATGATCTACTCCATCCCGTAGACCCATTTCATCCTTCCCATCCGTTTCATGTGTTCTATCTGTTCCATCCTTTCTGTTCATTCGATCCGCACTGTGTTGCATCCATTCCATCCTTTCCATCCACTCCCTCCGTTCCATCCACTCAACCCGTTCCATCCACTTTATCTGTTCTATCCACTTCATCCGTTTCTTCCGTTCCTATCTGCTCCATCTGTTCCAACTTCCATTCGTTCATCTATTCCTTTTGTTCCATCTATACTATCTGTTCAATTCTTTCCAACCAGTACGTCCACTCAGTTCCATCTGTTTCGTCTGCTCCATTCCCTCTGTCAGTTCGATCCGTTCCAGGTAGTGCATCCATTCCAGCCACCGGACAACATACGCACAGACCTGTGTACACTGGGTGGGCACAGCCAACAGGTGTAGCCCCCTCACCGCCCCACATCATATTTAGTTGGGATCTGACTGGTGGAGCACACAATGCTGGGACACACCTTCCCCCTGCCATGGCTAGCCTAATTAACTAACAAAGGCTCCATGGATCCACCATGTCCTTTTGTTGAGCCACACAGCTGGTGGTAGCATTCACATACTAATCAGAGTTTAATTCAAACAGGCCCACATGGGGCCTGGCTGCAGAGGCTAACAAAAGAGGCAGGAAACCCAACACCATTTCATATGCACTGTGTCAACCTGAAGCCAGCTCCTGTACTCGGTATCATTTGCCAGTGAAGTGTCATGTGACTGCCTGTATTACAGCAGTCATCCATGCATGGGGACCCCATTCAGAAGGTACGATAATGTGGTTTGGGGGAACCAGAGAGTCTGGTCTCGTCGCAGCTTCAAGGGAGACCTGCCGCTTTAATCAGGAACCACCGAGAGCTCCATTAACCATAGATAGCCTTTGATCCACAACAGACAGGAAGATTGGTGGGACTTAGAAGTACATGTTTACACCCCTTTTTACCTTTTCAGTTGCAAAGCTCTCTGGTTATGACCTCACGCATACAAGAGATTGTTGTTGGGGACTCAGGATTGGTTTCATTAAGGTGGGCTTAGCCTCCACCGATACCTGTGGTCTATTTGACTTTAAAAGAGGGTTGAGCCCCTTTTTTGGAAGATCATCAAAGACGTCACCAGAAGCAAAAGGAAGAACTCATCATTTGACCCTGACTGAAGGTATAGTCTGCCTTACATCTTCTGCCAGTGAAGGAAGGCCAGGACCTCCAAGAGGGAAGCAAGATCTCCCAGGGAACAGAGGGAGATGCTGAATCCAGAAGGCCCTCCAGCAGCTCCAGAACCGGCACCCAGCCAGCACACAGCGTGCACTGCTAGGCTCTGCAGCAAGCTTTCTAGGTGGGAAGTGCCAGAGGAGTCTCTGAGCCAAACCAAACCAAGGACAAGGCAGCTGCCTGCAACACTCTCCTCAGTGTTGGGCCATCTGCCTTAAATCACTGCACAAGCCCATTAAAGAGGAGTGCATCGACAAGCATCTACCGATGTCCACCTTAAAGGACATTATTCAAGCCAGTCAAGCCTCTCAAGCTGCAACCGACTGCACTGCTGACTGTTGTTTTGCCACAGTCGCTTAGGCCGCCTGAGATGCCTCAGAGTGTGCTTCAGGACCGCCGATCAGCACTGAGATGATTACAGACCCCAAGCCACGTTGTAGGCCAGCCTGCAGTCGTCTGTCCAACTTTGCTCGCCCAACTGCCTGCCACATGATACCTGCAGCGGTCTCAGAAGCTGCTGAGCACCCCTAAACTGACTCGACCCAGTGGAGCACCAAGAACTACAGCACAAGGCATATAATGGTTCTGTCCCCCTGGTCCTTCTCCGAAGGCCCCTAGTGACATTTTATTACCCATTGATCCCTTTGTGCTGAAACCAAGAATCCTTGAACTGTTGCTATTATTTACTATACCAACCATGCTCCTGTCAGTATCCAGAGTGCATCCCTTTTCCTTCTCTGAAACGGTATGTCTTCTGCATTCCTTTACAGGGTGGGTTGTAATTTGTAGTGTGCTGGAACTGTCTGCTGGGATAGTAATAACATTGATGTTTGTATAAAACCATGATAGGACAGTCCCTTTTATTATTGGGTAATAATTGTATTTTTGCTGCGTTGCAACTAAACAATGATCCACAACCTTTCAGAGATAAGCCTGCCATTCCATTCACGTTACCAAAACTGGACAAGAAGGTTTATCATTTGCTTGTAATTCTAATCTGTTCAGATCCCTTCTGGTGTACTAGAGGTGTGGGGTTGATTGATGGTTTAGAAACCGATATTCACCCTTGACCACTGGTGCCACGGAAGTTGATTTGTCACATTGGTCACAGGCGGTCGGATCTAGTTGGAGACTTGCGCACAACTTAGTCACCCAACGATAAAAGTACTGTTGCAGGCAAAATTTAAACATTCTTAGGTATTTGTAATAATCATGGATTTGACATAGAGACTGTTAAAGACATGCCCAAGGATGTCCTGCGCATCCTATGTCAAGAAAGGGGACTTCCCCACAGCACTAAGGTTAATAAACCTGAGTTGCTGAATAGTTTCCAAGCTTGGGTAGAAGCGAGGGCGGTTGGGGAGAAGACCCCAGGGGATGGATTAGACCCCATGTGCCTGAATGAAGAAGGCCATCCGGGAGGGCAAGAGGATGAGGAAGGCAGCATGAGCAGTGTTTCTCACCAACCATCCCACCAGGGGGCAAGCATGGTTTCTTAACCCTCCAAATTGTCATGGAAGTCAGCAGCTAGTACGGCATCCCGCAGGTCCGAGGCCTCAGTATAGTCTCTATGTGGTCCAGTAATTGTCCTGGCTGTTAATGATCTAGCAGCTGGAAAGCTCCTATTGGAGGAGAAGAGAGTAGCGTTGGAGGAACAAAAACAACATCAGAATGTGCTAGAAACAAAGCAACAACATATATTATTTCATCTGGCCCTTAAGGGTAACATTGCATTCATGTTTGCATGCTCATCTCATCTATATTCCCCAGTCTTACCCAGCTTTAGTAAGACAAGACATGGATGCAGTTGTATTTTATGGGGAATCCTAAAAACGGCTCTATCATTCTCAGTTATTATTGCAATTATCCTGCAATATTTGTTATAAAAAGAAAATAATTCAATAAAAGTGACCAAAACACACATTGAAAGAAAAAGAGAATGAGAATGTTTCAAATTACAAGAGGTACATTTCCAGTGAGAAGACCAACAAGTTGATTTTAATTGATGCTTATATTGTCATTCTGTACAATGATTTGTCTTTTCTTCCTCATTATTATGGCTTTTCAACAGTTGATTCTTAATAATACAGATAAAATATTAAATGATGATGCTTCTATGGTTATCCCTAGTAATGTACAGACAATGCTTTCCCCAATATTGCTGAACAAATTGCTCGAGCAAAGAGAGATGCTCCAGAAAATAATGAGGATATAAACTCATATCTTGATATTTCTGCCGATTTAAAGAATAACCTATGGTATCAACCCATGAAGGAGGTGGGAGAGAGTACGCCAGATGAAAGTGGCTACATGTGTTCTCTCATCCCCTATTCCATGAACGCAGCCAGCACATTAATTGCAAGAGAAATACCTGTACATACTGTGAAGTGGCTCAGCCATCTAGCAGCATGCACAACAAGAGGACAATTCGAAGGAAGATGGGCAACTCTATGATGGCGATCAAGATCATTTCCATATGAAGATGCTTATGTGAAAACAGAAAAAATGGAAAAAGCGATAGGCTGGACGAGCAAGATGCTTATATATTCATCCCTGACTGGAGAACAAATAAAGGTTGTTGAAAAGAAGAGGCTGGATTGTTCAGACATACTGGACAAATTTGGAGTACGAAGATGCTGGGAGATACCTCGGCTATTAGTATATGGACATGTTGCAAACAGTACAGGATGGGAAGAGGGAATGTTATCTTGTATCGCACACTTATTGAAGAAGGAACCAGTAAGCATAGTGCAAATAGTAAACGATACATGCCTAAAGTCATTGGCTAAGTATTCTAAGCTACTAACATGGGTTGATAATGAAGCAGGACCAGTGTCCATAATACCTACACAGAATGCGATAACATGCTTCAGGAACAAAGGCCAGGTACTATTTGGAGAAAAAAAAGGATGTAAACAGGTACTCGAAGTTTGATGAATGGTTGAACTGCTGTACTAATGGATCGCTATTGGGCCTGTGGACCGAGAGCTTACATGCAGCTGCCAAGAATTCGGAAGGAATGTGCTCTATAGCACGCATACGTGTTCCTGCATTAGTAGTTCCCCGAAGTGATCTTCAGATTGAAAGCTTTCCAAAAATGGATGAACACCAGTGAAAGAAGAGGCCACTGACCTCCTTCGGCTGAAAAGAGAAAACTATTTCTCAGCAAAATCAATAAAAGCTTATGACAGTATTCCAGATGAGCATAAACTATTTGGCAAGACGGCAATGATACGTACATCTACATTTATGTCAGGGCTCCAGACTGCAGTGACTGCCAAGTGGTTACAAATCACCAGAAAGGAGCTGCTACAGACAATCAGCACAACTATAAAAGGATTCAATGGGATTCAAGAAGAATTGAGGGTCATTTGATTGTTGACCCTCCAGAACAGGTATGTCCTGGACTTGATTACAGCAATGGAAGGCGGCGTTTGTACCAAGATCCAAAATGGCGCTCAGCGTTTCTGTGGAGACGGACACGCTGCTACGCATTCCGAACTAGGTTTCACTTTGTTTTACCACGATTGCAGGTATGTTGCTTTCCGCTGTTCTCCGACACTAGTGACCCTCTCTAAATTACTGCTTTTGATCCATGCTACATCTATCTTACCAACAGTGACGGCCCGACTGTTTTAAACATCCAACCACCAGTTTGCTGTTTGGGGACTTGATTGAATAGACCTACATATTCGGACGGTTTCCCGTGATTATGCAATCTTTCCTTTTGAGGTATGCGCCTTCATATGTAATAGGTATTCCAGGCGATCCGTTAACCTGCAGTTTCTTTCATTTAGCTAGATATATTTTTTTACTGTTTCCTCAGCGTTTCGGCTCACGTAGCAGCTGCCTAATCTTCACTAGAACTATGTGACTGACCGCCCTCAGGACGCTATCTTGCTCCATCTCTAGTCTGCATACTCCGAACTGGATTCTAGCCTGCTTTGGTGCTATATCTATTTTAGGTGAGCGCATTCACCACTTTCCAGCGTTACAGACTCTTTTAGACTCTGATTTTTGACATTTCAATTTTATTTAAACCTGAGTATCTTTCTGACCTTCATATTTGAATGGTCAAATGGTAAAGATTAGAATGTGGAAAAACCAGTTTGTTTCAAATATACCACTGGAGCTCTATTTTATAACTATTGCTTTTAATTTTTAGATCCACCTTACCAGTCACACAGCTCCTTAAATCCGGTGGATTCCATTTGCCATTGCGCCCTCCAATTGGATGTGAATCTCGAGCAATTGTTATGATCGGGTTCTACGCCCTCCCATTGGATTTGAATCTAGAGTATACCTAGTTGACACTCAACATAAGGTAATCCCCTTTTTTGACTCTTTGATAGTCCATTTTGACGGGTTGAACCAGGATGGCTCCATGTTGAAACCTTGGCAATAGGTTTTGATGGTAGGACTAGTATCTTTAAGCCTGTGGAGGACCCTGCTCCACAGGCTCACAATTAGTGATTGTCGCTCCTTATGCTGTTTTGTTCGATTATGCCATTTATCGTTGAGGCACACACATTGCCCAGATGATGTCTCATTGTTAAGTAATCAGGCAGATGATGTGGTCTAGGTTAATACAACAGAACTATGGAAGGACTGGGTTTTTATTGGGAGTCAGAGGTTAGGACCGTGCCCCTTGCATCAAATACCAACTACAGAAAGATCCTAACGCCTCTCATGACTCTCCCTTAGAGATCTAGGCACCACTGTCTAGACCCCTTGAGAACTGTCGCCCTCGGTCTACAACAACATAACACCAACAATTATTTTCTGGAAAAATATATAACGGTTTGTTTTTATTACAAAAATGTTTTTAAAAATTCTAAAATACATATCCAGCACATTAATCCTCAGTCCTTTGTACAAGGAAAACAACCCTAAAGGGGAAGGAAAAAGAAAAAATAAAGTAGTGATCCTAACATAGGACTCAGACAAAAACTGTGATATACAGAAGTATGCTTACCTATATATTGTAGAAACCAACACCATTAATAAACAAGGAAAGAATACGGAGGACAAAATGTGGTTCCATACGTAATCAAAACAAAACTACAAACAACACATTCAAATTTAACAATTTGCATTAGTAGCATCCATAATAGATGTAAAGTTATGATGTCTAATCTAGAATCTCATATACAAATAACAGGATTCTTTTAATGATGCTCAGTAAAGTGCGGCTGTTAGTGCCCTATTAACACTGTGAGTCATGAGAGGCGTTAGGATCTTTCTGTAGTTGGTTGGTGGTCTACGTTAATATCACTAAATATATGAATATCTGTGTGTTACAATTCTTATAAATGTACTCTCACTAATGTTAATAGCTCTGGATTATCAATGAAGAAGGAAGATTATTCTTTCCATGCACATTGTGATGATGGTATGAATTCATACTGGTCTCGATTCATTTTTTGACAGCTTTTTATGTAATATCTTTTCCACAGTCTGTTTAAGCTCTTGAAGAATAGGAAAGAGTCCTAAAAACACATCAGCCACAGAGAACGGACTTACATCTTTGCTTTGCTTTGTACATTTACTTCTTGTCTGTAAATCAAAGAATATATTTTTTCAAAAAATGTTCTTGTCATGACATTTTTCTTGTTCAACATGTTGACTTTCATCTATATAAAACAAAGTTTCCTAAAACAAAATTAGCTGACCACCCAGCATTTGACAGTGTGCAGGAGATGGTCGGATTCCAATGTTGAATCTTCTTTTCCTTTGTATTATGTGGTGATTTTGTGCCAAGATCACAGTTCCTCCCCCACACCTTTAACTGTCTTTAAATATCTAAGATCTCTGAGAATTTAAGACTTAAACACTTGGTCGTCGTGTAAGGCCGGACATAGGAAGAACCGCATTGATGAGGGTGCTTGGAGGAGGTCCAAGCAGTATGACCGGGTCCTGGCTCATGTCCGTGAGGATAGGGAGGGTGATGGTGGTCTTTATGGACACTGAGGGCTCCCGCTGGCAGTGTGGCCAGGCCATGCATACGCTGCTGGCGCAGTAGTGCATTTCCAGCAAGATGTGTTCGTGCTGTGCCAGCCATTCTGGCCACCATCTCGACAGCCAATGACCCCCCCACCTCCTTGCAGGAGCGAATCACAGTTGGGCATCGGGAAGGCCAGTGTCCTGGAGTGCTCGATAGCCCTGAGTGAAGCTGCAGCTCTGGCAGGAGCGAGCTTGACCATGCATCAGGGAGGCCAGCATCATGGCAGGGGGCAAGGCTGTGTCCCATTTTTGCCGTGTCTGACCCCCATGTGGGGCAAGCGTTGCCATATCAGCAGCGTGGCAGGGCAGGCTGAGCCCCATTGTGTTAGGGGGTTGGTGGTGCCGTTTGCCACCAATTGTTGCGTGGGCCGGGACTTCCGGACCACACTCAAAGGGCTCTGCAGGGCAGGCCCTCTTCCTGAAAGGCAGCTTTGGCGCAGCACCAAATGAGATACAGCAGGCATGAGACTGGTGGTATCGACTGCAGAGCGGGAATCTGCTTGGCCCTTTTATTGGGCATTTACATGGGATCACAGCCATCCCTGTGGGTGACGGGCTGTGATCATTTGGACCACAATCATGTAACTCGGCACGAGCCCTCTGCATGTACTTAAGTTACAACAGTCTGGTGGTGGAAATGTTAGCAGATTCTGGAGCCCAGTGCCACTTGCCCCAGGAGATGTGTGGCCCTGCCCTGCTGGTGCATGCACCCCAGGCCCGGGTGGAAACACTCTCTGCTACCCTCCCTCCACATTTCATCTTCAAAGGAAGAAAAGTGTTAATCAACATGAAAATGACATTGATTCAAGGCGGGCCACTGTCCTGAGTTCTCGGGCTTATCGTTTTTCTTGACTATGACCACTTAACACGGAAGGGTATTTTTAAAAACTCTTAAGGGGAGTTGCATTTCGTGAAGCAATAAACACCAACTAACTTGGTGGAATTTTATTCATGTCTGATGCATTTCCCGCGATAACTGAAAATAGAACAAATTCTAAAAGGAGGCAATCATCTTTATACTGAACACCATACCTCATGACAGACCACCCACCAGAACAATTTACAACCACCAACGATGCTAGATATTCCAGCAAGATACCAGAACCACACAGGAAAATAGCAGAAACTTCTGAAAGGAACAAGAGGGACACCGACATCCTCACTCCATACATCACCAAAACTCTATGGCAACAACAGCAACGAAATACAGGAGAGGAACCATAAAAACCCAGAAACCCAATACAAAACCTAGCTGAACGAAATAGACCCTACTGAACACACCTCACATCCCGAGAGTAACAAGGAAACATGCCAACAAGACCACCATAAAACGAAACCATGAACAAAACATAGCAGTTAAAAAAATACTTTGCAATCTCAATGTCCAACCATGCTAGAGAGATCTACTCTATGATGGTGGAATAGACATCCTATTCATCACAGAAACATGCTTAGGTGTCAACTACAAAGTCACACTACACAGTTCTCTACCAGACAACTTCAAATGCATACAAGTAAACATAAAATGAAAAAGGAGGACTTGCAATAGCCTACAAAGAACACCGGAAAATAAAAACAGCTGACCCACTGAACATCAGAAACTGCAAATCCCTCGTCCTTCACCTGACAGTGAACTTATAAACAAACCTCACATTCATACTCATCTATAGACCACAGACCTGCGACGCAAACTTTGTAGACACCTACATAGAAGCCATCATCAACATGGCCACGAAACACGATCACCTGATAATCCTCGGGGACTTCAACATATGGTGTGAAGAAGAGAACGCAAACTCACAAAAATCATTCATCAAGCAGTTTGAGACAATGCAACTATGCCAGATGGTTAAAGGAGCGACACACAGCAGGACACACTCTGGATGCAATTTTCGCCAACAAAAAACTGATCTCAACTGCGCCACCAATACAAATATTATGGAGCGACCACCTCATCATACCGTTCATGGTCAACCATCAGGTAAAGCACCCAAACAGCCCCAAAAACTCTGCCGATATGGAAAAGAAACTGCAATACTATCAAAAGCAATAACTTAAAAGAACAACTGGAATCCTCCAAACTATCAACTGCAACCGTGGACGGAACTGACCGAGGCCAAATAGCTTAACTAATCCTGAAATGTATCACCAAAACAATAGACGGCATATTCCCGGATAAACCCTTCATCCTATCACAAAAGAAAGCAGTGGCAAGATGGTTTACACCCCACCACAATAAAATGAAAAAACAAACCAGAAACTTGAACTAGAATAGAGGAAAAACTACGACCAGGCAAAAAAAATAAATCGAAGATGTACAAGAGGAGAACTCAACGCTTGTAGGCTGTCTCAAAGAACTCTACAAATGGATGAACACTAACAGCCGCAAAGTCAACCCAGGCAAGACGCCAATGATGACTATATCCAAATACCAAGGAAGCAACCAATACATCCCATGGACCACAGAACTAGGAACAGTGGCCACACCATCTAAAATTGTCATTTGTCAAAAAACTTGGAATCCTAATGGACAACGAGTTAACCCTAGAACCACAAGTAAACACAATAATCAATAAAGCCTTCTTCCACCTACACGTGATCAAAACGATTCTACCATTCCTCTCCTTCAAGCAGAAAACACTGGCCATCATCTCCCTCACCATGTCCAGGATAGACTACGTCAACAACCTATACCTCGGAATGCCGGAATATCTACTGAAGAAACTGCAACGTATACAGAATGCAGCAGCTAGACTTCTCCTCAAACTCACACGAAGGGTCCACATCACTCCAGTGCTACATTGGCTGCCAGTCAAAAAACTAAATAGCATGCAAAACAATGTGCATAACACACAGGGCATTCCAAGGCCAAGGAGCTTAATTCATACAAAAGAAAATCGCCATTTACCAGCTGACCAGAACACTCAGATCCAGCGATGAAATCTGTCTGGAACCTAAACCATACGAGGACAAATCTGGGTGCATCAGCATTCTCTTGCCTAGCCACTAAACTTTGGAACTCCCTCCCCGGAGAAATACGAACCATGAAGAACCATCTAAAATTCAGAAAACTACTAAAGATCTGGCTATTCAACTCAGAACTGGACGAAAAATAATGAGTAACACCCACACCCTACAGAATGAACACACAAATGGCAAGACGGGGGACTAGGCCAGACCACAATGAAGTGCAGGGAAGTAGAGAGGCCCCCAAATGGGAGGGAGACCGAGGTGCTCCTGTCCCCATAGCAGGCTCTACCAGAAACATAGGAGAGAAATAGGACTGACCTAAATTGGACCACAGACAGAGGGCATTAGAACTAAAAGGGAAAGTGTGGTGACCAAACAGATAAACCACGCCCCCCCCACCCTCAAGGGGCCTAGGGAGGTGATGGTGGCTTCACAGGTAATGTGCCACAGAGGACCAAAACTGATGTACGATAAAGTATCGCCACTAACCTCACCACTAACCAACCTCACTAAAAATCTCATCTCTCTGCTTACACCCCTAAATTCTAAAGTAAACACAACCATACCTCTGCAGCACATCAAACCGTCTGCACTTTACTACACCGCAATAACAAAACAAGCCACACATAGCATGGCACAACAGCACATGACAACTACCGACCGACAATGCACACCTATGCTCAGCGAATGGTGTAAACCGAATTGAAGCTGCCAACAGCACATCACAGCTCTCTTGCGCTTTTTTCTTGCTCAGTCCCATTAACCTACCCCCACACACCTTACCCTTTTGCTTTTCAGCTCCGCCTGGGGACTACTTGGGTGGTGATATGGACGGGATAAATATCCTTTAACATAACAATCTCTGAGCAAGTGTTTCCCCGTGGCAACTGTGCTCCAGCTGACAGTGCAACCCCCAAAAGGAGCCAGAAGGAAGGGCCCCTTTGTGTGAACACACAGGGCTCCACCCTACACTCCGAACATGCACTGTGGCCACATATATAAAAGGTTAAGCGAATAGGTAGCCTTTGATGACCCTTTCCACCAGTAAGCTGCCTTCCCTATCCTTTTTCTATCAATCCCCACAGCTACTCTTCTGATGAGATCCCCCACAGCCAGACCATTACCCTTGGATATGCAACTAATTTTACATATATACATATATATTCACTGGAAAAACTTTGTAAAAGGGACGTTATGGTTAAGTTGCCCTAATAAAACCTATGACATTCAATTAAAAAAGGTTGTTAAAGGGATGTTGTGGTGACAAGCTGATTTAGGAACTTACACGCTCACAATTTGCCCTTGCACAGCTCCTACATCTATTCTTGCTCATTATACATTAACAATCTAGCGCATACTTGGAAGAATATTAGCTAAACTGCTATTTATCTTTAAAATGGCATCAGTTATTGCCATCCCTCTTTCCCAAGAGCCACCACCAGCCAGAGGACCAACACACCAAAAGAAGCGCAGTACTTCCAAAGACAATGTAGAGGACCAAGAAGATGAGGTAGAGGAAGTGCCTACCTCTAGCACCCACAGAGAGGTATGGGTGTGACAGTTCCTTTCCGCTGTTGGGAATGTACCAAAGGCTAAAACTACCAAAGTGAAATGCATTGAGTACAACGTTGTACTCATTCACAGACTACCCGGACAGTACTCCTACGTGACCACCTCCATATGCCGCTACATCCAAATTCCACCACTGCAATGCACCAAGAAAGGTTGTTCATTTCTTACGAAGTAGAAGGCTGTCTTCTTCCACCTCATCTTCCTCAACCAACACTGTAATCACACAGCCTACTTATGTGGGACACAAAATCCCACCATCTACCTCGCAAGTGATAGAAGAGGCTGTTGATCCATACCTTTCAAAGACAACAGTACTTTGTATATACCGCAACACACCACTCTGCAAGGGGGAGAAATTTTGAAGTGCTTTTGAAGCTGTAATCAAGGAGCATGAGAAACACTGCCACCTACATTAGATGTAACACACGCGCAACATCTTCCCCAGTCCACCTGCCCCTCCATATTTGTGGTTGGGCCTCTTCCCTCATTTCACTCCCCAGATTACTTTCTGACATCTCCTGCAAAAATAAAAACACTAAAAAAAAAGGTTCCTTTCACAGTAAAGAAAATAGAAAAAAAATAATCTTATAGACTCCATCTACTTTACTTTTCTCAGTAAAGTAGTTAGACTCAATGCGATTCTCCAACATTTCCATTAGCATTTTGTGTTATGCTAATAGGAATAATGGACAATTGTATACTAGATAAAAATATAAAAGGACAAACAATTTTCTGTCCCAAGTACTTTTCTCTAGCATACCATAAAGACCATAATCGATGGATCTTTATAACTATCAGTGGTCTCCAAAGTCCACTTTCCAGGCCATGGAGCATTAAAAGACCCGGGTGACACGTGCACGCCATCACACAGGGCAGCCCTTCTACCCTTTTTAATTTTATATTTGTAACACTCCCCCAATGCCGGCTTTTAAACAGTCACACATCCATCCACCAATCACTTCCATAAACGGTACAAATAACACTATGACCATATTAAGCTTCCACACACCAACTCCCCACTTAATTTTTTACAAATCTTTTGCATCTGCATTTCCCTTACTTATACAAATTGTACACAGTGCTCCTATACATGCACATATGCATTGTGCAGTGAGAGAAGTGCATTAATAGAAGGGGCAGCACAGATGGGCAAGTGCTCATGAGAACCCAGGAGGGAAATGCTAAGGGATGCCAAGGTGAGACGCCACTGGCTAACTACTGGAGCATTGGAGTCCAAAGCGTGGGATGCATCTTAACCATAACATCCCTTTAACAAAGTTCTTTCTATAAATTTAATAGGTTTTTATAAGTGAAAATGTTTCATGGCGTTACATCACTGCATCTAAGTTATTAATAATTCCTCTTTTCATATATATTGAAGAACTATAAACCCCCTTTAAGAAACATTTTTTGCAACACATACTTAGGTCTGTCAATATCAGCAGCGCATGCTGGGAATGCAAATCATCGTTCAAACGCCTACGGCATAAGGCTCAGCCATAACCCAAGCCCAACCAAACCACACCTAGAATTCACTGCACCCACCCTGCATCCTAGCTCAGTGCGGATTTCAGAGTTGAAAAGCCACCCATTTTTGGCCTTTATAAGGACATATCCCATCCCATCCTCATCACCCCTCAACTTCCCAGATATTGTTTCATTAGTTTGACAAGTACAATGTTGTGTTCTTTAATGTTTCTACCACTGTGTTCGTGGACAAAGGCAGCTGTCCGCGAATCCAACATGGTGGGTGTTTCAATAAATGTGACGCACCTCATGTTTTTTACTGACCAAACAGTGGGGGCACCCCATGTCCATGGACACCACGCTGCCCGCTGGACCAATCAAATACCTGTCCGCGGACCGAACAGGGAAGTAAATCTGCAGACCGAACCCAGATATCACCAATTGTTTGTATCTACTTTTTGGTCGTTTTAAAATATCTACTAGACAGATTTACACCAAATTTACAAAAGCATGCTTTCAAGACCAAGCCGCCATTTCTGCTGCAAATTTGGTGGAAATCCTTCCACCGATTTGGACTGTAAATTCTTTTTTCCATTGAGTCTATGGGAAAAGCCACACATTTTGGATCCCCCTCTATGACTTTGCCCCCCCTTCACAGAACCTCACCAAACTTCACAGAATCAATCTGGCGGGGCCATATACTTCTATGCAAGGTTTTGTGAAGATTTGTCCGGGGAGGGGAGGGGGGAAGTTATAAGTCATCCAAAAAGTGCTCTTCCTATGGGTTGAGCAACTTAACCATAACTACATGGCCTCTACCGTAGGCCCTGTATATATTACAGGGCCTACGGTAGCGTCCATATATTTCTGATTGTTGTGATTCTGCATAATGAATATATGGAGTAGTTTCTTCATGTAAACTATGTAACTATAGGAACAGAAGAAGTTATTATTTCAATGAGCTCTCCCTCAATTATAATATTTGTTTATATTGAAAGATGTATTGTTTACTGTTAGAGATTTAATCTTCACTCATTTCTTCTTTGGGAAAGTTTTATTCTAGCCACTCAAGTGTGTTTGACATTTCTGTCAAAATAAGAAATGGCCATGTTTGCTTATGACAAATGTTTATATAATGAATGGTAATAATATCATTGATTAAGTTGCTCAACTTTAGAAGGAGTTCTTTTTGGTCAGCTTAGATAGTTGGCGTCGTTCCAAGTATGGTCACCAAGCTTTGCAGAAAAGCGCATGCTGATTGGATGTGTAGAGGAGCAGCGACATGCCTCTGCAGGAAGTCCCACCCCCCCTTCAACCTATATGCTGGGAGCCTGAAATTGTGCCATGTTTGACAGCAGCAGTTGCGACTATTTCACGGCGAATATGCGATAAAAGGTATTCATTGAGAAAGCCATATCAAATGTATTCCCGAAGAGAAGACCATCTAATGGAGGACCTCCCTGAAGGAATATGAGAAAGAGAAGCTGGTGACGTCACAAGAAAGGAGCGTGATGCCCTGAAGAATGGCTGAACAAGAAAACGTATGGATCACATGGAAACCGATGATGAAATTAAGAATTGAGTAAATTTAAAGTACGAAAGAAGACTGCCAGTGTGAGAAGCACTGCAGAAAATGCAAGCCATTCAATAACTGTACAGGTGCAGACATGCAAGTAGATCAAGTAATCTTGGACGCTGGCTATGAGTAGTGAATAGACAACAGGCAAAGCCGCCATTATATAGAAAGTGGACATCGGTGTCATAACTTTAGTAAGCTCGAACCCATTGAGAGAAGAGCTGAGAGTTGTGTCGCAGCAAAGAATTAGCCGAGATCATGGATAAGTCTGGAAGGGCTGTCTGGCCTGTTGCCAAGGCTGAAGCGGCCAAGACTGGTAATCTATTCTTGAAGGCAGTGAATGTGAGATGCTGAATCATCCTTTTTAAGGTGCAAAGAAAGAAAGAACACCATGAGTAGCAGGTTTTATTCATTTAAGACAATTAAATGCATCTAAATGGGCCGAATTGTAGTCTTCTGTCACGTGAGCTAAGGATGGAAATAAAGTTGGGCATGCAGTTCCAGAACTATGATTAGCACATGCTCACTCTCCCTTATATTCCCAGAGACGAGAATACACGGCAAGGCCAAGTTCAAATATAATTTTCATGGCAGACGGCATGGGCGATGAGAGACGTTGGGCTAATTGGGTGGGGAGGTAAAGTAAAGTCCACCTCCTGGCACTTGGGTGTGTGCTTACGTGCTGCTACTCAGCCGCATGTTCCAGACTGGCACGAGCATGCCAACCAATTATAGAGGGACATATAACGAAGGGCCTTATAGATTGAGAGCCAATGATATACTGTGTACTTCATAATAATGAAGATGACTTGCACTAACGGTGGGCATACATTTTCTCCCTGACAGTAGATATCCAATCACATCGCAACCCCTTATAGGAAGTATACTTAGATGTTCCCTTTGAGGATATTGTTGGGTCCCCGCTTCGCTCTGAAGCGGGCCCAGGCAGCTGATCCGGCACACGCCAGAATGACGCGCAGGAGCCGGGTCTTGTGTACAACCTGCTTTATTAACTGTGTCGGCGGAACTGCCGAAACCTCCCTCGTCCCTCCCCCTTCCCCTGATGTCACGTCCGGGACATCATGTCCTGGGGACCCAACAGGGGTCCGCCCACACAATGATGTGGGCAACCTGACATCTCCCCCCTTTTTAACACGTTAGTTGAAGGGCTCCCTTCTTACCCCATCTCCTCGATGAGTCGCATCGGTTTCATGCGACTCCTCTGCGGTCATGTTGTCTTGCTCGGGGTCGGTTCCTCCCTGGCGGGTGGGGAGCGGGGCGCTTCGCCTTCTGACTCTTCTCCGTCTCCCTGATATGCTTATTCGCGTGGTCTGTCCTCATCGCTATCTCGGTCCCAGGTCCATTGGCCTGCTGGAGCCAGTCTGACTCGTTTGAAGTGCGAGCTGTTCCGGGTTATTGTTGAGTGGTCACCTCTTTGTGCGGTGACCATAGAACCCTTCTTATGTGTCACGACCAGCGGTGTGGGTGCGAAGGTGGCTTCCTCTTTCCTGTTCTTGGGTTGTTTTAGCCATACTTCGTCTCCTGGTTGCATTGTGTTCTCCCGAGCTCTCCTTTTCCTGTCCGTGATCTCCTTTGTTTTTGCTTTGTTCGCGGTGTCGTTTGCTTGCGCTTCTTGTTCCAGCGGTGTTGGATTTTGTGGTCTCGGGTCCTCGGGTAGTCGCGTGGTGATCGGTCTTCGGAACATCAGGTCTGCCGGGCATACACCCGTTGTGCTGTGGGGGGTGTGCCTGTATTCTCGTAGAAGTTGATTAAGGGCCTGTTCGAATGGCTTGTTTTGCACATGGGCTATTTGTAGGGTCCTCTTTATGTTGGCCATGAACCTCTCGACCATGCCATTGGCCTGTGGCCACCGGGGGGTTATGCGTCGATGTTGAAACCCCATGTATTTTGCGAATTGCTGAAAATCTTGACTGATGAAAGTGGGACCGTTGTCGGACTTTATGATCTTGGGGATGCCATAGGCAGAGAGCATCCTGTCGATAACTGGAATGACACATGTCGTGGCGCTGCTCTCTACTATCTGGGCGTCCGCGTATCTTGAGTGCTCGTCCATGAGTACAACCACGTGTGTCCCATTATTCAGTGGTCCGAATAAGTCTATTGCCAACTCTTCCCACACTTTGTTAGGCAGCGGTGAGGATTGTAGGGGGTTCGGGTGTGGCGGGGGTGCCACTTGTGCACAGACGTGGCAGTTGCCCACTATGTTTTCCACCAGGCGATCAAGTTGGGGGAACCAGACTTTCTGGCGAAGGAGGCCCTTTGTGGCGACTACGCCCCTGTGTCCTTCATGGGCTAGGTGTATTATCCTTTCCCGGAGTGTTCTCGGGACGATGACCTTGCAGCCTTTTAGTATGACGTTATCCTGCACCACGGTCAACTCGTCGCGGACTTGATCTAGCCACTTGATGTATTCTTTCATGGTTTCCGCTTCACCTCTGGCCTGCTGTTTCATGAGGGCCGTCTTGTCTACCTGAAGGCAGTGCCAGGCAATTCGCAGTGCTGGGTCTGCTTCTGATTGGACGGACAGCTCCAGCCACCCTACCGGAAGTGGTTGTAGGTGGTGTATGATGTAATTTATGTACGCGTCCGCTATGGACGGTTGAGACGCCGTCGTGGGCATGGGATGTCGGGAGAGATAGTCCGCAGGGTTTTCCTCTTTTCCTGGCCTGTGTTGTATGGTAAATCTGTAGTCCTGCAAGCAGAGTCCCCATCTGGCAATTCTTGGTGGCATCCTGGCCTTCGGGCTGCCGTATATGGTGAGTAGTGCCTGGAGGTCTGTGATGATTGTGAACTCCTTGCCAAAAAGGAATAGATGGAAATATTTGCAGGCCCAGACAACCGCGAGGCTTTCTTTTTCCGCCTGCGAGTATGCCTGTTCTGTGGTCGTCAGGCTCCTACTGGCGTATGATACCACGTGCGTGGACCGTGGCTCCTTGGGGTCTTTTTGTGTCAATATGGCGCCCAGTCCCACAGGGCTGGCGTCCACTATCAGCTCGGTATCCCGGCTGGCATCAAAATATGCCATGTCCTCTGCCTGTGTGATGGCCTTTCGTATCGCTTCGAATGCTGCTTGGCACTCCTTTGACCACGTGAACCGCTTGTCCTTCCTGGTGAGAAGTCGTAGGGGATTGCTGACAGTGGCATAGTCTCTCAGGTACCTGGAGCAGTAGCTGGCCAGTCCCAGAAACGATCTGAGGTCTGTAGTGTTGACGGGGGGCGTGGCTGAGTTGAGGGCTTCCACTTTCTCTGGGTCTGGCCTCATGCCTTTATCTGAGAAGATGTGCCCGAAAAACCTCAGCGATTCTTTGGAGAATTCGCACTTGGCTTTGTTTAGGGTGAGCCCTGCGTCGTCTAGCGCCTGACATACTCTGTGCAGTGCCAGGTCATGTTCTTCCTGTGACTTGCCGTATACCAGGATGTCGTCCGAATAGTTCAGACAGTTGGGAACGTGCCTGATCACCTTGTGGATCTCCTCCTGAAAGATCTCGGCGGCTGAGGATATGCCAAAACTGAGCCTTTTGTATTGAAACAGGCCGAGATGAGTGACAAACATGGTGATGTAACGGGATTCCGGTGCTATTTCGATTTGGTGGTAGCCTTTTGTGAGGTCTAATTTGGAGAAGATTCTCGCCCCGTGGAGGAGGTGAATCATGTCCGTGATTCTCGGCGCTTGATGTCGCTCCCTTTCGATGGCTGTGTTGGCTCTGCGCATGTCGACGCATAGCCGTATGGATCCTTCTGGTGACTTCTTCGGGACGGGGACGATGGGTGATACCCATGGTGTCGGGCCTGAAACGGGTCCTATAACATTCATTTTGATGAGCTTATCCAATTCCTCTTCTACTTGTCTCTGGATGTTGAACGGGATGCCTCGGTAATGTTGGGCCACCGGTTTGACCTGAGGGTTGATGTGGAGGTGCATTTTCCGGTTACGTAGTTTGCCTAGACCTGTGAAGAGTCTGGGGAATGATTGTTCAATTGAGTCCGGTTTGGCGAAGTACTTGTGGGCCATCAACTGGTATAAGATGTGTACCAGTCCCATGTCAACTGCTGTCCGGAAACTCAGTATGCACCCACTGTTGGCTTCTGTGTCTAGAATGTACAGTGGGATCTTCGCCGAGTGTCCTTTGTGTGTGCATATGGCTGTTATCATGCCTTTGCATGGCAGGGGTGTCCTGGATCCATAGGGGTATATGTCCACTGTGGCTTTTCGGATCTTTGGTGGGGCGGTCAAGGACTGATATGTGCTTTCGCTGATGATATTGACCGTCGCTCCGGTGTCCACGAGAAACTTCAGTGGTGTGTCATTTACTTGGAGTGTCAAAATGGGGCTGTGTTGGGTGGCCGTCGTGTTGTCCTGTAGGGCCCACACGTACCCTTTCCTTCTCTGATCCTCCTCTGACGAGAGGGTATCCGTGCTGGTGGGGGATCGGGTCTCCACATACCTTACGAAACGCCGCCTGTGTGATCTTCTAGTGTCCTCAGATGACCGTTTGTCTTCGCGTGTGTAGCGACTTCTGCGGTCTCCTTCTTCTTTCCTGGTACGCCGCCTTTCGCTGTCCGCTGGCGGCCTGGGCAGGCTCTGTGGTGTGGGCCTGCGCCTTTCCTGGTATCGGTGTTTGGGCGTTGAGTAGGCCGGGGCGTTCTTGCACATGGCCCTGTAATGGTCCATTCCCCCGCACGCGGCACACTTTTGTCCTATGGCCGGGCATGTACCAGTGTGCGGATATTCGTAGCCGCATTTGAAGCACGTGGCATCGGGGTGTTTTGTTGGTCTGACTTGGGTGAGTGTATATCTTGTTGATTACTTCCACGTTGTCACTGGGTTGGTGTATGGACACCTTGCCGAGGTTGTCCAGTTGCGAGTCCACCGCTCATTCCATGCGGGCCAGCGCCAGAATTTCTTCTAGCGACCGTTGTTTCTGTAACAGTTGTTTGCGGAAAGGCTGTGAGAGGCATCCAGCTATAACTTGGGACCTGAGCGCCTCTTCATTGGAGTACCTGTGGAATTCACAATGTTTCAGTTTGATGCGTAGTCGCATCACAAAGCTGTCTATGGACTCCCCTTTTTCCTGTCTTATTGTGTGGAACATGTGGCGCTCATAATCCACGTTTGTATGCAGTGCGAAGTATTCGGACAGTTTGGCATGTAGTTCCCCATATGTGACGGTGTCTACGTCCAGCAACTCCCCCGCTATGTCTCTTACCGCTGGTCCCACTGCCATAAACAGTGTATTTTTCAGCCTCGTGTCGTCCGTCAATCCTATGGCCCCTGTGTAGAACTTGAAGTCTCGTAACCATATGTTCCATCTGGGCCCCAGGTTGGAGGTGTCTCTGATTTCAAATGGGTTGGGCATGTGCATGACTTGGGCTGCTCCTTCCTGGTGTGCATGCAGGTTGTTGTCCTGCGATGTGTCGGCGCTTCCAGATGCCTGTCCTGCTCCTCCTGAGGAGGACGCCGGGATGGTCGCAGTGTCCGACATGACTGCGCCGCAGTAATGGTGTAGTGACAGTGACCTTTGTGCTATGTG
Organism: Ambystoma mexicanum; assembly: GCF_040938575.1. Lineage (NCBI taxonomy): Eukaryota > Metazoa > Chordata > Amphibia > Caudata > Ambystomatidae > Ambystoma > Ambystoma mexicanum. Next base: position 155,751,760 of record NC_090931.1, read on the forward strand.
AAATGCACAGTTTGCACCTACGTTGTCACTTCCTCGTGGTGTGGCCTTTGACCTGTTCTCCTGCTGGGTGCTGGATACACCAACACGTCTTCTCTTGAACACCCGCGTGTGGAGAGGCGGGGCCGCTTGTGGCGGGTGCCTCCGCGGGTCCGGAGCGCCTGTGTCCCGGCTTGCGAGTAGTGTCACGCGGGAGGCGGGGCCTTGCAGGGTTGGCAACCATGCCCGAGGCGCGCCGCCGTGCTAAACTGCTCGGCCGCAGACCTCGGCACGGTGCCTGCGGGGTCCGCGCCCGCTCGTCGCCAGTGTTGGGTCCCCGCTTCGCTCTGAAGCGGGCCCAGGCAGCTGATCCGGCACACGCCGGAATGACGCGCAGGAGCCGGGTCTTGTGTACAACCTGCTTTATTAACTGCGTCGGCGGTACTGCCGAAACCTCCCTCGTCCCTCCCCCTTCCCCTGACGTGACGTCCGGGACGTCATGTCCTGGGGACTCAACAGGGGTCCGCCCACACAACGATGTGGGCAACCTGACAGATATCACAATCCCCTGCAGGTTTTCTTCGCTCCAGGATGCAGTGGTCGAATTGCCCGTGCAGAGCACCTCGGCAACCGGATAGCCACTACCCCTGTACCGCGACCAAAAGGTGGTGCCTTGTGACGGAGCACTCCGCGGCTGGTCTCTTCCCTGGTGGTGCACCGGACTTCACTTTTCTTCGACGACGAGATCATCTCTACTCTTGGCAAAGACCCGACGTGCATCCACCACCAGGAACAACTGCCCCCGCCGGAGCTGTCTCTCCACCAACAAGGTAGCGTGTCCGCCTGGCTTCCCTTTCTGCCGGATAGAGTGAGGTGTCTTAATCCTCGCCTTTCCATTGGGTCGCATCCAAGCTTTCTTTAACTTGTTGTTCTGAACTGGTCCAATCTTTCCATAAGAATTCGCGATAAAGACTCGAAGCGCATTTCCACTAAGATACTTTTTGGGACACATCGCCTTGCCTCTCTTCTTGTGGGCCTGGCCTCTGAACTTTGGAATCTACAGTGGTTCCTGTCTTCTTGCCTTGCATTTGTTCTTAAAAATATTGGTATCGAGTTGATTTCTTAACCCGCCTTTTCTCTCCCGTCCTAACGAATACTAGAGTGCCATCTAGGTTAAAGCATACACCTCTGTCTGCAAATAAGTGATGCCGTTGAACCTAGACTTGTCGAACTATTGTTAGGGGGATTGATATTTCCTTCGTATAGTAATTGTGATTGAAATCGTTTGCCGTATTAGTGCCAGAGTGTTTTCTATAGATGTGTTCTTATGAATAAATAACTATATATCTTTACACCGAAGCCTTGTTGCGTGTTTGCTTGTCTTACTGTGTAGATTGCCCTATTTTGTATACTCCGCATACTGCCTAGCTCTTCTTGAGGGAAGTCTGACTGCTCAGCCACAGCTACCAAGTGAATCTGTGTGGTACAGACTGCTACCAAGTGGGTTTACTGCCAAACACCTGTAGTCCTAAATCTTTTGCAGTGGTCCCAGAGGGAACTGCACAGGTTTCCGCCTAACACAGTCTAGATCTCAATCTCATATTTCTATCCTTGGGTGGGCAAGAGGCGAAAGAGTCAGAGGCCATTATGGCGAGAATGCCTTGTACAAGGTGTACTATCGGAATTATTATGATATTCCTCATGATCATATGTAGGGAGAAGCAAGTCATAAACAGTTGCATTTTTGGACAATTACATAGTTAGGCATAATGTAGGTACAACCCTCAACTGTCAGGCAGCTAATACAGATCAAGTACATTGCCAACGAGACAATGTACTTGATCTGTATTAGCTCATGCACTCAAATATGTTTGGATATATGTGCTCAACTGTCCTTCATTATACTGCCTCTTATTAATGACTCGCGCCATAGTTTGCATACCGTTGGTTCCCACCTAAGCTTCAACATCTAAAACTAGCCTCCTGTGCTCATAACTGTAATTATTGTATCTAGCCTGTACTTATCCACCAATTTGAACGTTGCATTTTACCATATCAGCCCTGTTATTCGCATTCTGGATTCAGTCTATGGGCCTCATTACACGGACGGCGGTGGACCAAGGTGCTATTAGCACCTTGGTCCATGCCGGTAAAATACCGGCACCGCCTTGGTGGAAAGGGGAATTACCGCCCTATTCCAAGGTTGGTGGGGCGGTAACTCCCCCTTCCCTCATTGCCCTTTCCCATTTTTGCCCCATAGGGCATAATGGGAATGGGGAAGGTGCTAATTACGGCACCGCAAATTGCGGTACCGTAATTAGCTCCCTGGACCCTTTGCGGGTTGGTTTTTAACGCCTGCAAAAAGTAGGCATTAAATTCTCTAACCCGCAAAGGGACCTTGTAGTAAGGCGGTAAGGGTTTACCGGTACCGGTAAAATACCGGTACCGGTAAACCCTTACCGCCTACCATGTAATGAGGCCCTATATCTGCCATGATATTTGAAAATTGTATTTAGCCCTTCTGTGCTTCGCCAGCCTAGTATTATATCAACCCACATCTGCATCCTACCTGCGCATGGCACTAGCCTATATTGGTCCTAAAACTGGCTCAATGCATCTAGCATATACCTGCCTTGCCACTTTTACTGTTGCATTAGCCATATCTGTCTCAACCATTTGAACGTTGCATTTCGCACATACCTGCCTTGCCACTTTAATATTGCATTAGCACATATCTGCTTATTACTTGATTACTGCATTTAGCCTACACCTGCCTGACAGTTGAGGGTTGTACCTACATTATGCCTAACTATGTAATTGTCCAAAAATGCAACTGTTTATGACTTGCTTCTCCCTACATATGATCATGAGGAATATCATAATAATTCCGATAGTACACCTTGTACAAGGCATTCTCGCCATAATGGCCTCTGACTCTTTCGCCTCTTGCCCACCCAAGTATAGAAATATGAGATTGAGATCTAGACTGTGTTAGGCGGAAACCTGTGCAGTTCCCTCTGGGACCACTGCAAAAGATTTAGGACTACAGGTGTTTGGCAGTAAACCCACTTGGTAGCAGTCTGTACCACACAGATTCACTTGGTAGCTGTGGCTGAGTAGTCAGACTTCCCTCAAGAAGAGCTAGGCAGTATGCGGAGTATACAAAATAGGGCAATCTACACAGTAAGACAAGCAAACACGCAACAAGGCTTCGGTGTAAAGATATATAGTTATTTATTTATAGGAACACATCTATAGAAAACACTCTGGCACTAATACGGCAAATGATTTCAATCACAATTACTATACGAAGGAAATATCAATCCCCCTAACAATAGTTCGACAAGTCTAGGTTCAACTGCATCACTTATTTGCAGACAGAGGTGTATGCTTTAACCTAGATGGCACTCTAGTATTCGTTAGGACGGGAGAGAAAAGGCGGGTTAAGAAATCAACTCGATACCAATATTTTTAAGAACAAATGCAAGGCAAGAAGACAGGAACCACTGTAGATTCCAAAGTTCAGAGGCCAGGCCCACGCGAAGAGAGGCAAGGCGATGTTCCCAAAAAGTATCTTAGTGAAAATGCGCTTCGAGTCTTTATCGCAAATTGTTATGGAAAGATTGGACCAGTTCAGAACAACAAGTTAAAGAAAGCTTGGAGGCGACCCAATGGAAAGGCGAGGATTAAGACACCTCACTCTATCCGGCAGAAAGGGAAGCCAGGCGGACACGGTACCTTGTTTGTGGAGAGACAGCTCCGGCGGGGGAAGTTGTTCCTGGTGGTGGATGCACGTCGGGTCTTTGCCAAGAGTAGAGATGATCTCGTCGTCGAAGAAAAGTGAAGTCCGGTGCACCACCAGGGAAGAGACCAGCCGCGGAGTGCTCCGTCACAAGGCACCACCTTTTGGTACAGGGGTAGTGGCTATCCGGTTGCCGAGGTGCTCTGCACGGGCAATTCGACCACTGCATCCTGGAGCGAAGAAAAAGCAAAGGGGACTGGTTGTTCCCACCAGTCAGGGGAAGAGACTCTCCGGCAGGCAGATCTCCTATGTCGTCGGAAGTGGTGAGTCGGTTACGCAGGGCTCCACCGGAGGTGTCGTCATTGCAGGTCGGCTCAGCTTTACCCTCGTTGGATTCTTAGGTCCTGTGGCAACTTCTGAAGGTCCAGTCCCAAAAGCCCTGCTTTTATGCAGAAAACCCCCATTCATTCAGTCTAGCTGTCAATCAAAACACGCTAAGTGGTGAGCGGGGTGGCTCACCACTTGGGCCAATCACACCAGAGTGCGACCGGAGTTGGCAAGGCAACTCAGTCCAGGGTGCCTAAACCCCCTCCCACACCCCTGTGGTAGCCCAGACAGAATGGCACCACTTTGGAGGGTCTCTCTACAGAAGCCCGCCAAAAGTGGAACAAAGGGCTCAACCTTTGGTTTAGGAGTCACAGAGACGAACACAGACGCCATTTTAAAAACTGAGTTCTGGCAGAAAATACCATCCGATAGACTTATTTAAGATAAGTAAACCGGTGGTATGTTAGAGATTAACGAGAAAAAGTATCAATCTCCAACAATAGGGTTATATTCGGGGTCGAATATAGCAAGTAGTTTCCACTGCCACCAGCCAAAACTCGCTGAGGGGGGACGGGACAATACCCCCTCGAATAACAGACCCAGGAGTAATCGAATTACCCCTACTAGTACGTCCACAATAGGATGGTTTGTACTAGTTCTGTTAGTAAATTTAGGTCTAGTAAAGCCAATGGTGACTTTACATGCCCGGGGAGACAGTAGTCAGTCCCCGGGTATGGAGTCTATGATGGAGGTCCGCTAGGACGCCCCAGTGCTACGGCACGGAGGGTGCAGTGTAACACACATAGCAAAACATATGAGACCCTATGGAGTAAAAGACCCCATAGCCCATAGAACACATTGACATTCAAAGGAATTACACACATTCATGTCAACGAGTGGGAGAAAAAGAGTCTCACTCTTGGCAGGATGGAAAAAAACAAACTCCAGAAATCCAGCAAAGCTGCTGGGGGACTCACTAGGTTAGGACATTCAGCCTAAACAGAGAATTCTCCATAACAGACTGTCGGGCTTCCATGAACCCTCTACAAACCATTCCATTAGAGGCTTTCCATGTAAGGCTACTCAAACTATTGGATCCGCCAATAAACGTATACAACACCAGACCCTAAATCACTTGCCCTCTGTGCTCTGTCCTCCCGGCCACAACACAAAAAAACTACTGAAGAGCTACTAAAACTAAACAACCTCCTACTACTAAACCTATAAGTACCTTACCAATATATGGGTCGCTCATCAATGCCAGATCTATGGTGGCCCACGCCACGGATATTACAGACATTTTAACTAGTGAGAATTTGGACCAATGGCCATAACTGAGACTCGGCTCCACGATGCTGCAGGCCCTGCCATTATGCTAGCTGTACCAGAGGGTTACCAATTACTAAGAGCAGACAGACCAAACGCCAGAGGCGGGGGGTCTAGCTATTATCCATAAATCTAGCCTACCCATCACACTTACTACCACCCCATCGTTCCAGTCCTGCGAGACTCTTATAGCCAAACTGTACCTCTCTAGCAATTGTACCCTCACCATCTATGTGATCTATAGACCACCTGGACCTATAATTTAAATAGTATCCTGACCAACAACACGAAGGACCATGCGCAAATTCTGCTGCTGGGTGATTTCAATCTTGGCTTCAATGACAGTAATGATAAACATGCCCTATCCGTAGCCTCATTACGGAAGGATTATGGGCTAACACAAAAAGTCCTTACCCCTACACATGCCAAGGAAGGACCTTAGATTAGGTTTCTGACCTCAATTGTAACATTAATATCACTAATATAATACCTCAATCGTGGACTGACCACCACTTAATTACCTTCTCTGTCTCCCTTGACCTTATCCGCCCTAAACCAATAGTTATGGCACTGCCACTCCCTTTTAGGAGGAAAAAAGACATTACGGCAGAAAATCTACTACCACATCTTCTCCCATCTCTTGACAATTTAGCTAACAATACAGACCCTACCCTACTTGTGGAAGTTTCAATAGTGCCATGACAAAAAGCACTTGACACGATCGCTCCGATTAAAACTCGCAAAGGTAGACAGATATCTCACCTGAATAACTGGTTTACACCACAATTTAAAGAACTAAGGGCTCAAAAAAGAAAATTGCAATCAATCTGGCGCCACGTGCCTACCGAAGAGAACAAAATTAAGTTAACTAATCACTCCAAATTGTACAAACAGGAAATTATTAATACTAAAAAGAACACGTTCAACGATAGGATATCTAAGGCCAAATCAGATACGAAGGAATTATTCTCTATCCTTCATTAAATGGAATCACCTATACCCCAGGTTGACAATACCTCTAAAGATAAACTTTGGTGTACCAATATACAAAATGCCCTTCGGATAAAATTAACTCCCCCCAAATTAACATTGCTAAAAAAAAGCCTCCCTGCTCCTACCAGCTGAGTCCTCACCTCAGTGGCAATCACTGGCTTACTTACACAATAACACCCCCTTACCATTCAGCTTAAAAAAAAGATCCAATCATCGAGACAGAAAACATTATACTTTCACTCAAACCTTCTAATTGCAAAGGAGACAACTGTCCAGCCCAAATTTATAAAGGATGCAGCTAGAGACCTAGCCCTCTTCATCTCAAAGCTTATTAATGCATCCTTCAAGACAAACCTTGTGCCCAACAATCTTAAACAATCTTGGGTGTTACCATTGCTCAAAAGAAAACCTTAGACCCATCCATACCAACTAATTATAGACCTATAACCACAGTCCCTTTCTTACTTAAAATTATCGACAGAGTGGCCTACTTACAAATTCAGGACTACTTAGAAACGAATAACCTTCTAGGCTCATGTCAGTCCGGCTTCCAACCCCTTCATGGCACAGAAACAGCCTTGATTGACCTCACGACCCAAATTGACGAGTTGAAGGACAATGGCAAATCAGCTATGCTACTCCTCCTTGACCTATCGGCAGCCTTCGACCTGGTGGATCATGCAGTCTTATGCAACCATCTCAGATCAGCTGCCCATTTCTCTAGTGATGCCATAACCTGGGTGCAATCCTTCCTTGCGAACCGTACAATGAGAGTCTTCTCCCCTTTAGCAGCTGCTGACCCTACACAAGTCTCCTGCGGCATGCCTCAAAGATCATGCGTATATCCTACTATGTACAATATATTTACTAAGCCCCTGTTTGACAAGTTGGAGAGTCTGGGTGTCACCTACACTAACTACGCAGATGACACTCAGATCCTTATCCCCCTTTCGGGCAACTTCTTCGAAGACTCAGCCTTAGTAAATCGGATATATCTCCTCATTCAGGCATGGATGGCATCACACGGCCTCTGCTTGAATGATGTCAAAACGGAGCTACAGATCCTCGGCTCAGAGACAGCCATCAAAAAACTTAACCCCAGCTACGCCTCATTTAACATTGATAACAATGTCATAAAAGTGATGCCTGCAGTTAAAACTATAGGATTCTATCTAGACTCTGCACTTACCTTCAAAAAGCAAATTAGCTCTTTAGCATCTTCTACAGAATATACTTGCAAACTGATTCGAGCCTGCAGACCATTCCTCTCCGAGACTGTTAGGGAGAATTCTCATTTTATGGCTAATTTCCCTTACCTATAGAGTCCCCCAGCAGCTTTGCTGGATTTGAAGGGTTTGTTTCTTTTTACCTGCTAAGAGTGAGACTCTTGTTCCCACTCTTAGGCCTTTTTGCTATGTGTGTTCTAGGCTATTTTTGCGTTTAATGCCTATGGGATCTTTCTCAACCCCATACGAACCATCTTTATTCACATGTGTTACACAGCACCCTCAGTGCAGTGACACAGGGGTGTTGTAGTGACCCCCAAACATAGACTCCATACCCTGGGACTGACTACTGTCTCCCAGGGCATGTTAAATCCCCATTGACTTTACTAGTCAAAACCTATGAACTAAACCAGTACAACCCATCTTACTATGGAGGTACTGGAAGGGGTTAATAGTTGTTCCCCTATGTTCATTTTCGAGAGGGTACCCTACAGTCCCGCTCTCAAATGTTTCTGGCTGGTGGCAGTGGTTACTACCATAAATATTCGACCGAGAATATTACCCTATGGGATTTTCCCATTGTTCGAGGCTACGACATTTTCTGACAGCCTCTAACATACCGCCGGTGCATTTTAATATTAACTTTGCTCCGATAGGTTTTATTTGCCAGAACTTTAATATAACTTCTTTCTTGTGTCTTTCTCTAAACTCCTTACCCAGGTCGGGGATCCTTTGTTCGTCCTTTTGGCGGGCTTCTACCGAGAAGCCCTCCTTTCGGCGCCACTGAGTCCGGGGTGGGTCCATTGTGTGGGAGGGGGAGTAGGACCCCTGGACAGGGTTGCCTCAGCAACTCATGTCGCACTCTATCCTGATAGGCTGGACGGTCTCCCGCCAATATGACCACTCCACTGTGTGAGTGACAGCTAGGCTGTATGAATGGGGATCTTTTTGCATAAAAGCAGGGTCCTGAGGACTGGAAGAGCAAGACGTCGCCACTGGAACTAAGAAGCCGAAGAGGAGAGAAGCCAAAGACATCTGCAATGACTGAACCACCGGTGAAACCCTGCTGCAGCGTCTCACCACTTTTCTCCACACGACGAGAGAAGATCTTCACCTGCAAGAGCCTTCTTCCCTTTAGCTGGTGGGGCCAATCAGTTTGCCAATTGCCTTCCCGGACCTGCCTTGGTCGAAACTCCCGTACCCTGTACTTGGAGGCCGGATAGCCAGGCACCAGTCCACCCGGACCACAATTTAAAGGAGCTTACCTTTTATTCGTCAGGCAGCACCGCGGCTGGTTTCATCCCTGGGTAGTGCTGTAATTCGAACCTTCCTCCATGACGAGAGCCTCTTTTCCTCTGCTGGATCACCCGAACTGCAGGAACTACCAGGAACAACCGCCACCGCAGGAGCCACTTCTTCATTTTAAGGTACATTGTTCCGCCAGGCCGCCCTTTCTTCGTGGTAGTGCTAAAGGTGTTTTAAATCCTTTAACTACTTGTTGGGTTGGCCACCCCTCTCTCTTAACATTGTCTTTTCAACTTCTGCAACTACCTTTTCAACTTCGTCAACCAAAGACTTGACTGCAGCTACAAGAAAATGTTTGCGCCTGGGCCCTGGCCCTGTACCACTGACTCTGGCACAGGCCTACTGACTCTGGTCACATTTGTTAGATCTGCTTTCTTTAGATTGATTCTCACCGAGAACTGTGTGATGCACCCATTTCTTTTAACTACCCTTTCCTTCCCATTCTTAAAAATTGTGAAATGCCATTTCGCTCAGTTTTCATTTTAAGTGCTGCCTATACTGATGCACTGTCTTGCTGGACTGGTCCACAAACTAATGGGAAGTGTTGCTACGGTGTATAAGAAACTATTTCTAGATAACTTGTGCTTTCCCTCCCTTGTGAAGAATTGTTAGAGGATCCCTTGTGTGTAGGTTTCACTGTGCCGTTTTGCTCAGTTTTCACTTTGGTACACTTGGTCTACAATTCAACTTGGGAGTGTGTATATTTTTCCTTTGACTTAATTTAACTTGCTTGAGGACTGTGATACATGTGTTTTATTTGAAGTGTATAAAATAAATATATAACTACTTTTTAAATACAAAGCTTTGGTCAGTGTTTCCTTGTGCCATAGTACAGTAGACCTATTGTGTAAACCCTGAATACTGCTCATCTCCCTCTTGAGATAAGTATGACTGCTCAGCCACAGCTACCAACTAAATCTTTGTGGTACAGACTGATACCAAAGGGGATTTATTGCGCTCACCTGTAGTCCTAATCTGGTGTAGTGCTCCCTAAGGGAACTGCACTGGATTCTCCTTAACAGAGACCAGTTGTATTATACCAGCTAATTCACTTATTCTATCCAGACTGGACTACTGCAATGCCTTATTTGCGGGATCTAATCAATATATTATTGATAAACTACAAAGACTCCAAAACAATGCCCTTAGAGCAGCTTTAAATATCCTGAATAGAGAGCATATCTCTGCATTTAGAACAGATGGCCATTGGCTCAAAATTAAGTATAGGATCTCCCTTAAAACACTCTCCCTCACGTCTAAATGTCTTAACAATATAGGGCCTCCCTATCTTGTAGAAAGAGTAAACAAGAGAACCTCCAACCGTCCCACGAGAATGTCCAATGCCCACACCCTAGAGGTGCCTAGATACAAATGGATGACTGCCGGCAGCCATAGCTTCCCGGTTATAGCCGCTCAATCCTGGAATGGACTCCCTCTAGATCTTAGAACTGACCAACCATACTCTAAATTCAGACGGAAACTCCTTACCTGGCTACGGACTAATGATGTATAACCTGACTGCCTCACTCCCTATCTGACTCCTCGTCTGCTTTACCCATTCTTGAATCCCCCCTAAGGAGTGCTATGCCAACTGTATACCTTTTAGCACCCTTAGCCTGTATCCTGTATTTATACTGGGACCACTTGGTCACTGTTATTTTATGACTGCATTAATGTTTTCGCTGCTTATAACTGTCATTATTCATTGTATGTAGCTACCTTTGCAACTTAGCCTCCTAAGTATCCTGTAATGTACTGTAACTAAGCTTCTTAAGTATTCTTGTAATGTTTGCGCCCAGTTACCTGAGGGTCTTGGCTTTGCACTATATTAAATAAACAAACAAACTGCTCCTCACAGACATATGGTGCTAATATGTCAAGCGGCTTTGGCTGTAGCCATGAGCAAACATTTTTTACCCCATTCAGGTCTCTCTGGATTTCAAATATTTTAGGACTCCCTCTATAACTTTGCTCCATACCCTTGACGAAACTGCACAAAACTTGCAAAATAATTAAATGTTGGATCTATACTTTTTTTGCACAGTTTTGTGCCGATTTGTGAAAAAACGCCAAAGTTATAAGCCGCCCAAGAACTGTTCTTCCTATGGGAAAATCAACTTAATTGACCCCTTATGGTCCTTTTAATCGAGGCAACACATTGTATGATGGAGGGGATGGAGAATAAGTCTTACACCCAATATTAAGACTGACTCAGTAAGTTGGCAAATGTCTCTGTTTTATTCTCAATTATCTAAAACAAGGAGTTACAATGGACATCAACGGACATCTCATAGCATAGTCTCAAAACATTTCATTAAAAAACATTCTTAAAAAACAACAATTCGTCATATGTGACATCATACTATGTGGCAAACTAAGAAAACCTATGTGAGATTTCGATAGGACTAAGGGGAATATCCAAGTATACTTTCTATAAGGGATTGGATTGCGATTGGGTCTCTACAGTCAGGTGGACAATTTATGGCCTTCTCTAGTGCAAGTCATCTTCAACAGTTATTAAGTATTCTGCATATCATTGGCTCTTAAACTATAAGGCCCTTCATTATATGGCCCTCTACAATTGGTTGGCATGCTTGTACCCTTCTGGAACATTCGATTCACTAGCAGCATGTAAGCTGGTACCCCAGGTGCTGGTGGGTGGACTTGACCATGCCTACCCACCCAATTAGACCACAATCTCTCATCGCTCATGCCATCTGCCATTCAGATTGTCTTTGAACTTGGCCTTGTAGTAGCTTTTCTTCTCTGGGAATAAGGGAGTGTGAGCATATTTCATCAAGGTTCAGATCTGCATGCCCACTTCTATTGCCATCCTGTACTCACGCGACAGGGGACTATGAATCGAATCGGCCCATGTTATAGCATTTAATTGCCTTGAATAAAGAAACTTGGCACTCATGGTATTCTCTCTTTGCAACTTAACAAGGGATGCCTCTGCATCTCAAATTCACTGTTCTTCAAAGACTGATAACCAGTTTTGGCTGCCTTAGCCTTTGACACCAGGCAAAACAGACTTCCATTGGTCCATCTCCGAGCTTTAGCTTATTTCTTTGCTGCGACACTCACATAGCTATCAATCCTCCTTTCTCCATGGTTTGAGCTTACTAAGGTTGTGATATTGAAAATCCAGATTCTGTGTGTATATATATATATATATATATATATATATATATATATATATATATATATATATATATCTATTGGCAGCACCGCCTGCAGTCTATTCACTACATATAACCAGCCTTTACGATTAGTCTACTTGCGTTACAGCAGCTGTACAGTTATAAAATTCCTTGCATTTTCTGCAGTGCTTCTTCACACGTGCAATCTTCATTCCGCACATGAAAGTCTTCTCGATTCTTTACTTCGCCATCAGATTCTATAAGGTCAAAGCATTTTCTTCTTCGGTCATCGCGGAGTGCTGCATGCTCATTTCTTGTGATGTCACCAGCCTCTCCTTTTCACATCTTCACACTTCTTCAGGGATCTCCCTCAGGAGACCGTCATCCCTTCGGGAAACATCATATAGGGTTTTCTTAGTGGATACCTTGTGTGCAGGATGGACCCCAGCCGGTCCATGGGACTGGGGGTTTCCAAACAGCACTTTAAGATGAGCAGCAGCAGCACCCTTGAGATGGGTGGGGATGCAGATTGTACTCTTGCACCAAATCAATAATGACAACTCAATAGTTTGGCAAAGGGAGCCCGTTTAATGACAAGTTCAAAAAAAGAATATCAGCAATCGCTCGATCTTCTTTCTCGCTTCAACTCCAATTGCTTTCAGAAAAAACATAACATTTATACCATAAACTTGTCATCACTGACATGTAACTCTTAAAATTTAGCATGCAACTTGATTGGTTCTAGGAAGGTAACTTTAATATAGGTACTATATCTGTGTACGGGAACGGGGAGAGGAGACTGGATAAACAATGTCAGGTGGGGCAACTAAGCCCTTCCTTCAAAATGGCTACTGTGAACGTCACTAAAAGTACGACGTCTCATTGGTTCTACTAACTATAGGACCCTAGATTACATTGTCCACTATGATTGGGTAGGCATCACCCCATTCATACTTTTCCACTTGCGCTTAGCAGCGTGCAGAATAGCTGGCCAGGTGCAGGGAGTTCATCTGCACCCAGCTTCCCTCCAATTATTGTTACAATCAATCATCACCTCAGTGGTCACGTGTCAATTATTTCTTTGGTTGGTCTAGAGTCTGCTTCTTGGTCTGGAAAAGTTAAGGCGTATGGGTATGGAAAAGGTCCATGCATAGGTGTGAAAGTTCCATCCCTTCCTTCTTGTCTGGTCACGTGATTCTGACACTGTGAAATCGACCTTTCTTTCATGCAATTTCGTATATTTGATTTAATTCTGCCAGTCGTCTGCCATCTGTGGCTTAACTTGACCTTCCATGAACAGGATACTCTGTTCTTCTTCTCTTTAATTGTATCCACTGTTGGCCTATTTCAGCGGATACGACCCTTGGCTTCTTGGCATGGTTACCTTCGTCTGAGTTGCTCTCCGTCTTTAATTCTCGATTTGTTTGCTGTGAAACTCTCCTCTTGAGACCTTTAGTAACCTTTGGTTGATTTGGTTGATTCTGCTCTTGTGCATAGTGGAAGTATAATTATATAAAGTGCTTTCTTGAGGTAGCCGCATGTACAGGTGGCGCTTGGTGCAATCTATATTACTACTAAGCATAAGCAAGCCTCACAATTTCTGTGCTTCTTGCATTTACTTTGCATATGTACACGTTTAAACTAACTGAATATCTTCATTGTGCATATGGCACAAGTTTCTGACATCTTGACATCAATTGTTTCACTTTAGGATTACGATGTGACTTGTCCATAGTGTTTCGTTCTGTTTGTCATCATTCTCAGGGCGTTATATCTTCTATATGCGAGTCAGTCCGGGTTCTTATGATGTCATCATTCGTCTTCCTTCAGTATCTTCTTAGCTTCTTAGGGTATTACATTCTGACACTCGTCATTCTGTCTCACTTGTGGATATGGTTTTCTCAATGGGTACCTTACTGTTCAGGTTTTCTTAGGTGTCAGTGCTTCAATAGGTGCTGTTTTATTCTGATAGGTACTAGGCAGACCCCAACTGCGGCTCTCTGCTGGTTTATTTGTTCATCATACGTCACATATTTCGGCGTGAATGTTCCTGGTACATCAAAATGGGTGGCAGGAGTGAGAATCGTCCTTGGCACTTCCTCTTCACTCCCCCTCTGGGCGATTCATTGACCACTTTCACTTCTTTTGTATCCACCTTTATTTCATCCTCTGGATCCAGACAGAGGTCTGAAGAAATGTCTCTTTGGGGTCCATATTTTTATGACTCCCTTCAACCTTCCTGACGTTCTTAGGTGCTCATCTTTGTTCCATGTCATTAATTGACATTCTTCACTTGGATTACAATAGATCCATCTTCCCACATAATTTCTGTGTTTCCTTGGATACCGAAACTTTGTTCCTTCTGGTCCATAAATGCTGGCTTTCACAAGGTCTCTTATTTCTTCATCAGTCAGGTCCTTGGGCTTCCATCCTAACTCGAAATCAATCATGATCTTCATCCCTATGTCCTTTCTTGCAGTTTTCTGGCACTGAGATATTGTTATCTGGATAACACAGAATCTGAGCAATATAATCACTAACAGGGCTCCTAGGAACTTGAATGCATCTGCCATTCATTGCAGAACCCATGAGAATATTGATCCAAACCAACTGTCGTCATCAACTGCATTTATCATCTGATTCTGTAGGTTTGTCAGCACACCTATGGCTTCTGTTAAAGGTCTATTTTCATCATTGTGTAAAGGTGCAACATGATTCTCCAATTTTTGCACAAACACCTCCATCCATAGCTGTGATCTTGTCAAGGACATATCTGTTCTGGAGAGTCATTAGTCGAATCGCAATAAACTCTTCCTTGATTGCATCAAATCCTTTTATGGTCGTGTTGATGGTCTGCAGTAACTCCCATCTGGTTATCTGCAACCATTTAGTATTTGCTCCAGTTTGAATCCTTGGCATCAGAATCGTCGTGAACACTGATGAGGTTAGGCTGAACAACCTGTGTTCATACAGGATTGCATGAAAGGCTTCTTCTGATTTAGCAGAAAAATAATTCTCTCTCTTCATTCGTGTCATCAGTTCCACAGATCTCTTCTTTTTCAGGTGAGCATCTGCTTCCAGGAAACTGTCAATATTTAGATCACTCTTTGGAATTACCAATGCTGGAACATGGGCATTTACTAATGTACATTTACCTCCCCAATTCTTCAGTAGTCTGATATATGCTTCGGATCCACATGCCCAATAATGATCCATGATCACTGATGTTACATACATCATTCCTGCAGCATCAAAGATGTGTCCACAGTTCTGATTTTCTCCCATTTATCTTGTACCATTCTTTCTGAAGCACAATTTGGAAATATCCAATGGCACAATCTGTAAGGGTCCTCCTCTGTCTTTGACCCATGTTAGCAGTCTTGCAAGTCTCGGCCATAATGGCTTGCATATCCTTTGTGCATTTTCAGTTGTTTCTTTGTGGGATCTAATGACCATCCATGCGCTACAGATCACTACTCCTTTCTTGCATTCGCCTGGAGAAAGTACTGTTCCCCAAATTTGCATTTGGGCCTCTTTCTTTCCATCTTCAAGCTTCTTCTGCAGTTTTTCCTTGGATGTTCAGTCTTTTGTTTGTCTCTCTTCTGGTCTCTTCTCCTTTAACTCCAGGCTTCTCATATCTGATCACAATGTTCTTTATTTTTACTTTGTCTCTTGTCTTTATGTCCTGGACATAATCATCTTCATTTGGATCAGTTGCTTCAGTTGCCCTTTTGAGTGAAGCATCACTTCCCATGAACTGGCCTCTGGTCTTGCATACTGCTATGTGTGATAGACTGTGTGCGGTCGTGTCATCTATTTACACAGCTATGAAGATTTTCAACTTCCCCATGCTGTATGGTAAGAGTGCACAAAGAAAGCATTCTTCCTCGGAAGTTCAAACTTCTTTCATATGTTGGTACCATATGTTATTTCCCAAGTGTGCTGTGCTGTTCAGGTAGTAGTTTAGTTCGTTGTTGTATTCTTGTGTGTTTCTTCTGATTCTTAAGGTTTTTCTGTAGTTTGCTACAATCACATCCTTAAACGCATCCATATAGCTTCTTTTTGCTGGAGGATTCTCAGGTATCTCCATCCAGGTTCCCTGAGTAGTAGACTCCTTTTGTCTCTTTAAAAGTTAAGCTTCCTCCATTTGTCTTTTGGCTTCACTTGGTGTGGAACTTCCCACCGTTGGTTGTCCAAACTTCCCCCATTCTTTGGAGTGTGGTTCCTCAGTTATTGACACTAGATCAGGTATATGTGCACTCATCTGCGTGTGTGTGTGTTTTTCATTAACCCTCTCTCATGTTTGCGTCGCCGACCCGGTCTCCGGCGGTTCAATTTATTTGCTACCAAAAGTGTGTGTGTGTGTCATTGCTAAACACATCCATCTCAAGTTCACTCACCCCTCTATCAGACCGTCTAGGAACTGGAATGACTATGTAAGGTCTGGGCACCTTCGTGGGTTTCATGTGTACATCATTAGGTGGGTGCACTGGAATCGGAGCGAACCAATGAAAAATGCAGTTTGAATCGTCAGTGACAATAATACAATAATGAACACAATGCATAGGTAAATAATTCCATCTATAAGGCTTCTGTATTCTCTTCCAATTTATGTGTCCTTGATCAAAATTTGGCATATCTTTTCTTATCAAGGCTTCAGTATGCCTCAGTCCAAAGTTCAAAGTCAACACGTTATTTATTTTATTTTGTATTTGTAAAGCGCACTGCAGCCCACGGGCATAGGGGTGCTATCAAGGATACTTAAGAAGGCTTGCTTGAGGGTTACAATAAGCGGCCCGAGTTAAAGTATATAACATTTGCTTTGGTAGGTACAGTTTCAGAGAAACAGTATTATACATTGTAAGGTGTGACACGTTCAGTGAGGGAGCATATGTCGGGAATCGTACATGGGTAGGACCTCTAGACAAAGAGCCTAGTTTTTAAGGCCATACGGAAGGCAGCATGGGGTTATGTTGTGGCTTATATGTGCAATTTTCTTCTTCACCCTGCAATTAGGATGCACATAGTGTCTGTGTTTTTATGTCCTCATCCCCTTATTTTTCTCAGAGGAAATGTCCAAAATTAAGCCACAACTTTGCACAAGAGTTCTTTGCCTTTACCTTGCTGGCCATGTGTCCTTCTTCCTCATCATGGATCTCGTCTGCATGTGCTGTGGTTCTTCCCTGTTGTCTGTAGTATCTACGCGTTGGGGTGAGGGCAGAGGGTCTTCTCCGATGTATGGCTTGATGTCACCCAAAAAGATCCAAGCTCTTCTTCCCTGTAACTTGACTGCAGAGGGAGTGACGTCCTCCACTCTGAAGGGACCGTTGAACCTTGGCTTGTCCCATTTTTTTCTCGTGTGTTTTCTCACCAGGACCGTGTGCCCAGGGAACAATTGTGGTACATGTAAACCCTGTGCTTGGTCTGTTGTAGTATCTCCTTCTGTGTTCTTTGCTGCCCTGCACCCATTTTGTCATCGCTGCAGCTATCCTGCAATTACAGTAAGACAAGATGTCATGCCATTCAAGTAATTTTGCATTTCTGATCCTAACACTTCATTTGTTGGCTGAGCATCACATCTAGCTCTATCTCGGGGTATTAGTGGCGTGTGCATCCTTCTGCCTGTCATGATTTCATGCGGCGTGAGACGGTGGTCAGAACCAGGCTGGTTTCTGAGAGCATACAGTGCCAGTGGAAGGCAGTGTAGCCATCCCTTCTTTAGAGTAAGCTTCAACTTGGCTATCCTTTCCTTTAACAAGCCATTGAGCATCTCACATATCCCATTTCCTTGAGGATGATACGCAGAAGAAAACATGTGCTTTATACCAAGCAACAAGCTGATCTGTTCAAATACTGCATTAACAAAGTGAGGTCCATTGTCTGACCTCATGACCTCACATACTCCCCATCTGGGAAATAACTCCATCGCCAGAATTTTGGCTGCACACGTGGAGTCTGGGTGTGTACGTAGACCTGCTTCTATCCATCTAGAGAATGGACACACCACAACAATTTAGGTACCTGTACCCGTTACGTACTTGAATCATATCGACATAATCGACATGCAAGTGCTGAAAAGGTCCATTGGGCCTTGAGATGACTCCTCTAATTACACGTAATGTATGCCCAGCGATGAACTGTTGGCAGATTCTGCCAGTTTATTGTCGCTGCTAGATTCTCTTTTGTCATGTGCGCTGGATAGTGTAACTGTTCCAGTGCTATTTTCAATAAGGCTATAGGCATCACCGGTTTACCAGTGCTGTCTTGTCACCACAAGCTTTCAGAGGGGTTTAAAGAACACCCTCGCCGCTTCCAGAGGTTTTTCTCTTCCTGTGGTGCCTCTCATTGGAGCTCCATTACCTGGGTTTTCTCAATATTACAGCAATACATTAAAGGTTAATTTCGGGCAACAATCCTTCTCTCATGCACATCAGTTATTTTCACATTCATTATTATTTTCTCTTTGGTCGCCACACGCTTGGCTTTTGTGTCTGCAGCTTGATTTCCTCGTGAGATATAATCTGTCCCTTTCATGTGGGCAGCTAATTTCACGACAGCTATGCCCACTGGGAGTTGTAGTGCCTTAATCAGCCTGTCCAATAATGCTGCACTGGCGTGCCATCCGCTCTGAGGTAGCAACCCCTTTTCCAGCGCACTAGGCCTGGTGCACTGTCGATGTCACATAGGCGGAGTCACTGTACTCCGTCACTTCCTGGTCTGCGTGATTCTCGAGTGCGAGTATCAACGCCAATAATTCTGCAGCTTGTACTGAATAATGAGATGGTAATCGTGCACTAATGAGTACTCGAATTTCTCCATTTGCCGTGTGCTTCATCACAGCAGTGCCTGTATATCTCTGCCCATCATTTTGATCGATTCTCGAAGAACCGTCAACGAAGATGATTTCTTCTTCTGCCAATGCATTTTCTTTCACTCTGGGAATCTCATCATAAAATTCTTCATATTTACGGCAGTCATGGATTGGCTCTCCTTCAGTGACTGGCTCTGCTATAAACATGGCTGGGTTCACCATCTTGCATCAAATTATTTGAATCGATGGATTTGATATGATCACTTCATAAGCCGAACCTCTCTGAGATGTCAACGTGCCTTTCGGTTTCTCTAGAATGGCAAATAACAGGTGCTCGACAAACGATGTCATTGAGCATCCCATCACAATGGTTGTAGCTTTCCCTATGAAAAACGCTGCAGCAGCTAAACTTTGTCTGCATGGAAAGTGACCTCCCATCACTGGGTCCAAATTGCCGCTGTAGTATGCCAGGGGCTTGTACCCCAACGTGGTTCTCTGTGCGAGTACTGCTGTCATAACACTGCAATTCATGTGTGAAAACAGCTAGAATTATTCTGCATAATTGAGAATCCCTAAAACTGGTGCCGTGCAAATAGCATTTTTCAGTTCAATAAACCCTTCTTGCATATTTTCGGTCCACTCCATTTTTTCTTTCGTCACCTGTGCTTTCTTTAGGGCTTGTAACAATGGCTTGGTATAGGAGCTGTAGTCAAAGACCCATGCCCTGACATAATTGCATAATACTAGAAAACTCTGCATTTGTTTTGTCGTGTGTGGCTTGGCTGTGTTTAATATGGCTGCAGACCTTTCAGGGGTAACCCTTTTCCCCTCATGTGAGATTAGCTCTCCTATGTACAGCACTTCTTGTTGACGATACTGTATGTTTCCTTGTCAACTTTATATTCTTTCTCAGCCAATAGCTGAATAGAATAGTGTCTGCACGTTTCCCCTGTCGTGCTGCAAATTAAGATGTCATCCACATATTGTAAGACAACACTCTCTAATGCAATATTGCTTAAATCCATCTGCAGGACTCTGTTGAAAACCGACAGAGACTTGCAGTACCCCTGTACTTTTCAGACGCATTTGTCTGAATGTGAATGATGTCAAATCTTATGAGTCTTTGTCCAATGGGATTGAGAAAAATACATTTTTCAAGTCAATCACCGTGAAATAATTTGCCTCAACAGGTATATTACATAGGATTGTGGACGGGTTAGGGACTAGAGGGAACTCTGCCTCTACAATATTATTCGGGCGCAGATCTTGGATTGAACGCCAAGATCCTCCCTTTGATTTTTTGATAGGGTAAACTGCGATGTTGCATGACGACTCTGATGGCACTAAAATACCCTGCTCCATCATAGCAGAAATTGTTTTGAAAATCCCTTCATCTGCTTCCCTAGACATGGGATATGGTCGTGCTTTTGGTAAAATTGCTCCTGGTTTCAATTTAAGCTTTACTTTTCCCACTCCTTTCAACAAGCCTACGTCATAAGGGCCTGTAGTCCACAATGAGACCAAGCACCTTTGCCATGTCGTCATCAAAATATTCAGGACGTTTTTGTGCCAGCATCATTCTCTGGGGCACTTCTCTTTTGATCATTTTCACCCAACAAATGAGATTAATCTTAACTGTTGTTTCATCTACACCCGTTTCCTTCCTCAATGGCGATTACTGTGTACCATTGTCTGCCTTCATCATCACAACCATCGATCAATGCCATTTTCCCTCGCACTATGGCTGTGTGTATTGTCAAAGGAAACACTTGTCCCTTTTCCTCATGCATAGGTATTCTTGGCCTAAATAGAAACTCATCTGGGGTTCTCATTGGTTTGTCTGTAAGGCCTGGTAGCCATGACATTAATATATGTACTCCAAACGCGAATATTTCTGGTTCCAATGGAACAGCTCTCATAGCTGTTTGTCATGCGTATGCTCTAATTATTTTGCATACGTTCAAATAATGCATTCGTGGAGTTGAACATACTATGCCCTTCTCTGTGAACGAGATTGTAATGTTTAACTTCGTCATTAGGTCTCGTCCCAATATATTCACTTGGGTTTGCCTTGGATACAGCAGTGGCACATTCTTGTCACATTCTCCTATGGAAACTGGAAGATCTTTTGTAAAAGGAACACAATTTATTGCTCCTGTGAAGCCCTGAGTATTTATGGCATCGCTGGACAAAGAAAATTTGCCTTCACATATACAGGAGCATGTTGCAAATGTGTCAACTAAGAAAGTATACTATTTATCCCCTATAAGGACATCTACCCTTGGTTCCTCATGAGGGTTTGGTGTCACCGATAGGATAGAACACTTTAGGTTTCCCAGAGAGCTGTCCTAGTCCATATATAACTTTGTCCCATGTTGAGTGAATGGACTTCCCCCATCACCAGTGTTATATCTTATTCAAGAATTCAGTACCTACCCTGTACTTGTTGTTTGTAACAGTTGCATTAGCGACTGTTGAGACTGTCCTTGTGGAAAATGTGTTATTTTCTGAGGTTGCAAGCTTTGCTGTGTTCCCAGCGCTTGCTGCTGCACCGTGTGATTTTGTGCAACTCCATTTCCACCCAGCTATAAAAACACAGGTGAATTCACCATCCCTACTCTTGTTCCTTGGTCGTTTTGCACCATGCCTTGACTTCTGCATGTGCGTGCTAGATGCCCTGTCATCCCACAGGTCCAACACATTGGCGGTGGTCTGATTATTTGCCCATTTGACATATCCTGGTTACCATTTTGCATGTTTTGGAAACCTCCCCGATTATTTTGAAAACCTCCCTGATTACTCTGCCATACTCTTCCTCGAAAGCCTCTCCCTCTGGGGTAAAACCTGTAATAGTCTTGATCAACTTGTCTTTGATTATTGACCTGCTGTATGTTCGATCCGTCTGTGTTAGTTATCATTGCCCCTTCAATGGCATTTTTTGACAATTTCTGTACTAATTTTGCCTCTACAGCTTTTCGTGCAGCCTCTTTTTTGCGATTTTTCTCTTACATCAGCCTGCAATAGTGAGCTATGGTCAACTGTATTTCAGACCACGGTTTGGCCTCAATTCCTACCAGTTTCTTGAGCTGCTTCTGTACTTGATCTGGCAGCCATTGGCATAATATATGGTAAAAACATGGGTACCGATTTCCCCCAAGATTCACGAGTTTCCAGCACCCAGGTGTCTTGGAAATTCTGGATGTAAAGCAAAGGATCCACTGACTCCTTCATTTTATGTGTCATAGCTCCCATGTCTGAAGTTTCCGGGTATAGCAATCATAATGCATTCCATACCGCGGCCCTGCAATTTTTAAACAGAGCTCCATCATGTGCAGTATTAACTGTGGTCACACCAGGGTAACCTGCCGACGTGTCCACACATCGTCAGCTCCATCACCAAGTATGGCAATTTAAAGACTCTAATA
The DNA here is from genome assembly GCF_040938575.1 of Ambystoma mexicanum. Lineage (NCBI taxonomy): Eukaryota > Metazoa > Chordata > Amphibia > Caudata > Ambystomatidae > Ambystoma > Ambystoma mexicanum. The sequence goes on from NC_090931.1 coordinate 155,774,034, forward strand.
TCCCCGATAGCTAATGTGTTACCTCCCGTAACTTTTTCTAACTCATGTATCCATTTTTCGGCTCCCGATGTCAACATTGGAAGCTTATTTTCAGATTTTCCCGATCCATGTGTGGCCATGGTAAATATTGTGGTCTCGTTCCCTCCTTTTCGAGTAACGGGAATTGTAACACATGGCATTTCTTTTCTTCTCTCATCATTTTTCTATCCACTGCAGGGGTAATATTCCAACTTCGCCGTCTACCTGGCAATGTCCTTAGTCTGCTCACATAGGGTGGTGGAGACACCCCCCTGTGACCGCAAGATACTCCTTCATGTCCGTCTGATTGTGTGGCCGACTCTGATGTATTTGGTGCAGATCCACTAGAATCTGACCATCTTATTCCGTTTCCTCTAGAGAAGCATTTTACGCGCCTTCCCTCATCTTCTCTTTCTTCACATTCCTCTCTTTCTGAGTCTGATATGGTCTGCACCCAACTCGTCTCTCATCCTCCTCATTCCTGTTTAGCATCAACCTATCTAGGGAGAGCTCTCTATTTCTGCTACTTTGGGAGGCGTCTTCAGTGTCGTAAAACTGAGTGCTCTCAAGGCGCTCGTCCTCTCCTTTCCCTTGGGGTATCTGTTTTAGTCCCATTTCATCATCTATTCTATCGATCGTCTCTCCAATGCTTCTGGTGTCGAAGTCATCTTCCATATTTGCCCTAGACGTGCCTGGTACTAAAATCGTAGGCAGGAAAGAATTGTTCTAGGTCTTCCCAGTCTACTACTGGATCGGGTTTTTTAACCTCCCTTTCCAGATATTCGAGATCCCGTGCTCTGTCTTCGATTGCGTTCTATGTCATCATCGAACTCTCTGCGCTTCCTCGCTTCCTCTCTGACCCTATCTTCTTCTTGTTTCCTCGCATCTCTCCATTCATTTTCCCTTTGTATTTCCTCATCCCTTCGTCTTTTTATTCTATTCTCCCGTATTTTTTGTTCTTCTATTCTCTTTTGTTCCTGCCTGTTCTGATTATCAGCGGTTCTTTGCTTAGGATCACGTTATCTTTCTTGCTCCTCACGATATAACTGCTCTCGTTTCTGCCCATCTTTTTTCTTAGTTCCTTCGTCTCTCAACCGGTTTTCCTTTTCCTTCTCTTTTCTTTTTGAATCTTCTGGCTCTCCCTTTTGCCTCATATCCTCAATGCCTTTACCATTGAGTTTTAATAAAATCTGACCTCCCATCCATTCATTCTGTTGAATGCCATCTCATCAGTTCTATCCTTATCTCCTTTCCATCTCTTTCCCTCTCTACCTGTATCTAGAGATGTACTTGCTTGTGCTTGGTCTCCTTTTTCTTTCTCACGCCTCTCCTTGTCCCTCGGGACTTTGGAGGTAATATCTCGGTCTCTGTCTTTCTCTGGGCTTTCATCACTACTTTGCGTAGGTGACTCATGACTGGTTGCTATATCCTGTGGTGGCTTTTAAGCTCCCTCAACGGGTACAATCCTTCATCTTTACTTGCTTCGCTTTTTGTTCCAGCCGGGGCGGGTGGTGCAGAAGGCGTTTCACCCCCTTCTGTGCATATGTTAAGTATCCAATCTACCGGCAGCTCCTCCTCCTTTTCCTCTTGGTACATCTTCCAAAGCTGTAAACTAGCTAGGCGTTTATTTAACTTTTTGCCAGTATACGTGGCGTGCAAATATGTCGTCATGTGTTGCAGGACCGTTTTACATAGCAAATCACCTTGGGGTCATGGCATAAACATTTTGTTGGCGGTTCCGTTAACCTATTCTGCACTGTACTTCTTCAGCTTAGGTGCATGTTTTGGCAACTGTTTGCACAAGTGTACTAACGGGGTAACGTCTTCCATGCTTCAATCTATTTATCCTCTCCTCATATAACACTTTGTTATGCTTTAGGTTTCTCAAACAAGATCAACAATATGAGCTTCTCGTTCTACTCACCCGGATGGCAAAGGACTCGTCATATTGCAGAGGACCCAGAGTTACTTATGTCAACAGCCAATGGGTGTCTTATCTAATCGATTCTAATCAAAACCATCCTCTGCTACCAAGTGTGCAGGATGGACCCCAGCAGGCCCATGGGACTGGGGGTTTCCAAACAGCACTTTAAGATGTGCAGCAGCACCCTTGAGATGGATGAGGATGCAGATGCGTACTCTTGCACCAAATCAATAATGACAACTCAATAGTTTGGCAATGGGAGTCTGTTTAATGACAAGTACAAAAAATGAGGAGTTCAATGAACATCAGCAATCGCTCGATCTTCCTTCTTGCTTCAACTCCAATTAATTTCAGAAAAAACATAACATTTATACCAAAATCTTGTCATCACCGACGTGTAACTCTTAAACCATAGCATGCAACTTGATTTGTTCTAGGAAGGTAACTTTAATATAGGTACTATATCTGTATACGGTAACAGGGAGAGGGGATTGGATAAACAATGTCAGGTGGGGCAACTAAGCCCTTCCTTCAAAATGTCTACTGTAAACATCACTAAAAGTATGACGTCTCATTGGTTCTACTAACTATAGGACCCTAGATTACATGGTCCACTATGATTGGGTAGGCATCAACCCCACTCATACTTTGCCACTTGCGCTTAGCAGCTTGCAGAATAGCCGGCCAGGTGAAGTTAGTTTGTCTGCACCCCAGCTTCTCTCCAATTATTGTTACAATCAATCATCACCTCAGTGGTTATGTGTCAATTATTTCTTTGTGGTTGGCCTCGAGTCTGCTTTTTGGTCTGGGAAAGTTAAGGCGACTGGGTATGGCAAAGGTCCATGCGTAGGTGTGAAAGTTTCATACCTTCCTGCTTGTCCGGTCACGTGATTCTGACACCGTGAAATCGGCCTTTCCTTCGTGCAATTTCGTATAGTTGATTTAATTCAGCCAGTCGTCTGCCATCTGTGGCTTATCTTGACCTTCCCTGAACAGGATACTCTGTTCTTCTTCTCTTTAATTGTATCCACTGTTGGCTTATTTCAGCTGATACAACCTTGGCTTCTTGGCATGGTTACTTTCATCTGAGTTTCTCTCCGTGTTTAATTCTCGATTTGTTTGCTGCGAAACTCTCCTCTTGAGATCTTCAGTAACCTCTGGTTGATTCTGCTCTTGTGCATAGTGGAAGTATAATTGTATAGAGTGCTTTCTTGAGTTAGCCATATGTGCAGATTGCACTTGCCACAATCTATCTTACTACTAAGCATAAGCAAGCCTCATGATTTCTGTGCTTATTGCAGTTACTTTGCATTTTTACACGTTTAAACTAACTGAATATCTTCATCGTGCATATGGCACAGGTTTGACGTCTTGACATCAATTGTTTCACTTTATGCTTAGGATGTCACTTGTCCATGGTGTTTCGTCTCGTTTGTCATCATTCTCAGGTCGTTATATCTTCTATATGTGAGTCAGTCTGGGTTCTCATGACATCATCATTCGTCTTCCTTCAGTATCTTCTTAGCTTCTTCGGGTATTACATTTTGACAATCGTCATTCTGTCTCACTTGTCGATATGGTTTTCTCAATGGGTACCTTACTGTCCAGGTTTTCTTAGGTGTCGGTACTTCAATAGGTGCTGTTATTCTGATAGGTACTGGACATAGCCCAACTGCGGCGCTCTGCTGGTTTATTTGTTCATCATACGTCACATATTTTGGCGTAAATGTTCCTGGTACTTTGAAATGGGCGGCAGGGGTGCAGCTTATGCTTGGCACTTCCTCTTCACTTGTCTCAAGGCTCTTCGTGGTATAGGCATCATCACTGACGTTGCACATGTCGCAATTTCCGGTTTCCAACATATAGGCAGAATAGGGGAGGGACTTCCAACAGAGGCATTGAGCTGCTCCTCTACACTATGATAGCTACAGGGCCATTACCGAAGCCCCTTAATGTCATTTATGTGTATTGTATGTGCAATTTCTTGTTCTGGTGGGATCAACATGTTCTTTTCCAAAAACTAATGGAAAGTTAACTAGAATTCTTGAGTGCTTCTGTGTGTACTCATCCACTTCTTTTGGGGCAGGGCGTGAGAATACGATGTCATTTTCCCCTTTATATTAGCTGGTTAGGTCATGTTATATTACATTGAAATTTCGTTATAATGTTTTGCTTTAAATGTCAAATGTACAAGCAGCTGCATGCCAAAATAAAGACAAAGGTACACCTGGAAATCTAATCCATCAACTAGATTCTATCACAATTCTGTTTAGATGTGACGCAAGCTAGTATTACAGAACTGTCTAGCTATGACATAATGCTAATCTTCACAATTCTGTCTAGATGTGACAATGCTAATACTCACAATTCTGTCTAGATGCAACAATGTTAATACTCACAATTCTGTCTAGATGTGATAGAGGGTAATCTTCACAATTCTGTCTAAATGTGACACCAGCAAATCTTTACAATCCTGTTTAAGTGTGGTGCAAGCTGTCATTCACAATTCTGTCTACATATGACGCAAGCTATTACATTTCAGTCTGGATATGACGTAATGCTAATCTTGACAATTCTAATTGTGACGCTGGATCATATGTGCAATTTCTTCTGGACCAGCTAGCACAGAGTATAGTCTACCTAGATGTGAGATATTGCTCACCAATAGTTATCTTGATGTGAGAGATGGCTGGGCAACACAGCTCACAACTCAATGTGGGGCGACAAGTTGCAGAATGGAAGTGGGTGCATGCACATCGTCTTCGATTTGGTGGTAATAAGATAGGAGAGAAGTGGGCCAGTTTTGTGGTTGCAGAGATGGCCATTCCCCTGTTAAAACCACCCAAGGGCAGTTTCCAGGCGCTCACGTGTCTCTGCAAGAAAGAGGACGTGGTTGCTTAGTGGGAGAAGAATAATAGATGCCAGTTTCTTCTGGTTCTGGAACTATCCTGTGTGTGCTGGCTTGTAGATGTTAGGTTGCGTGCACTGGCTTGTTGTATCCATACGGGTAAGGTTCAATGCCTTGGGAATTTTCTGTGGGGCTGTTTGTCATGTTGGGGTGTGTATGTGTGTTTTATTTGTAGATTGGCAGGTGTTGGAGGTTGTGTGCACTGTCTTATTGTGTCCGTATGGGTAAGGTCCAGTGTTCGGGATAGTTTGTTGTGTGTGTTGCTTGTGTTGGGTTTGTGTTAGGGTATACGTTTGCTAGACCAGTGGCCTTGTATAGCGTTTAGGTGATGTTTTTGACAAGGTAGAAGTAGGCGGTTAGTGCTTTGGCTCTTCGCTAAGTTCTTCTATGTGGATAATATAGACCGTCCTATTTGATGTGGCAAATTACTAATCACCATAATGCTTCTATCTGTGTGTGACGCATGGCTAAACTGCAAGCATGTCCACCCTCAGGTAACACACCCTTAGTAGGGATTATCAGAACAGGTGAACCATGTTTGCAGTTGTCTGAATGCTTTCAGTCATTTCCTCCATGGTTGTGAACTTTTTCGCATGACAATCCTTCAATGGTGAGGCGGCCCTGCAACACCAAATCTAACTCCTTTTTCTAATCACCACCTTACAATTATCCAAAGGGTCCCTCATCCAGGGTTGGGGCCCTACCTTTTCACTTCATACCAATGAGACTCGAGTAGGCGGGTCCACAACCTGCGCGGTCCAGGGCAGGCCACTGAAGCTGTGCTTGTTACTCACTCCTCAAGGGGCACGTCCGCTCTGCTCTCACCAGGCTTCCTGGTCCCAATATATCTTCACACAGACTACCAGAGGATGCAGGCCGGGGCTTCAGCTCCTGCAGCCCTCCCCTTGCCACCCAGGTCCTGACTTACTTGGCCAGATAGGGGCACCGCTGGCTTGTCTGCACCCACCCAGTCTGGCCCCAGGGTGGGCGGTTGTTACACGGCACAGGCTACCATGTTGCCCAGACCACCCCAGTGATGATGCCCATGGCTTGAGATTCTACTGCGCCCACCCGACTGGCCCTGCACTGGAGAGATTACCTCTCAAGTTATGTCTTCTCCCTTCCTGGTCCACCCACTCACATGGCCTACGAAAAGTCCATCTTCTAGGCCTACCTTGGTTAGCCCCAGTGTGGGCTGTCTGGCCCTTCAGGCCATGTCCTTGCTCGCACCGCCAAGCACATGTGACTCCGAGTTTCTCAATGATGGACCGCTCCTGGCATATGCAGCTCGGCTTAAGTGCCCCCCCCCCCAACATAAGAACCCTTAAGGCCACGTCACCCCACAGAGAGCCATTAATGGATGTTCCTCCCTCCATTCCACCAGAAATACTTTTTAACATGTGGTTTGGGCCACTGTGCCTGCTCGACAGTCCCTAAAGGCCAGTCTATTCTCCTGGACAGGGTTAGGACTGGCCACGTTGTCACTTGCCTCTGACATGATAAAGATCCTCTTTGTCAAATGCTCCCGATACAGTTTTCTGGCAAAATAAGCATTAAATATAGTGCATATACATACACACACCCCGACCCCCCGACCCTCAGTCAGGCGCCAACTAGGCCAGGGGTTACAGGTGCATCAACTAGCAGTGGTATTCAAACTGTGGGGCTGGCTGTGCCTCCCCCCAGCCTCCTCCAGGTGGGCTTGAAGAATGGCCAGGCGGAGCACGAGGCTCTTTAAAGTAGGGAGTGTGGTGACTGCTTTTACTAGAAAATATAAACAGATATGGCCTCTGGGGGGACCCGCCAACACTTACTACTCAAGTGGGGGTTGGGGGTGATGCACGATAAGCATATTTTTTCTCAAGGGGAGGTTCAGCATTAAATAAAGTTGGAATACCACTGGAGTAGGAGGACAGGGGTGCGATCTACAAAAGCCCAACATCACACTGTGCACACAAGGGTTCAAATCCCATCCCCTTTCCCGCCGTTGCAACACATAACCCTTCACAACAGATGTGGCAGGTGAAACATACTTAAGAGTTAGAAGTGTGAGATGACAAAAAAGGCAAAACATGATTGACTTTGGCAACTGCCTTTTTGTGGAAACTCCAAGCACTCCCAATCTAAAAGCAGGCCCAGTGGTAGACTATACGCACATACTGATGTGCACAATCAGCAGGATATGCTACACACAACCCCCTTGCACACCGAACAGTACTGGGTGCTACAAATAACGCAAGCACAGTACTGCAATGCATGTGTTACTACTCCAAATATCACAGATGCCTCCAGGGTGTATGAAATATCCACTTGGTACTGTGCACAGGTAAGGATACGCCCCGCGACCATGGGCCCTGCACTGCGAGTACCACACCCTGGGTGGAGCAGTGCTCATTCTCCTTGTAACATGTCCAGGGCCACAGAATCAGTCTCAGGACAGCGAGGAAGGCCTGCTGACCAAGAATATCCTGCCCACCACTGCTCCCTGCCCTCGACACACAGGAAGTAGGTCATTACTTGCCCAGAATATCCTGCTCACCGCTGCCCTCTGCACACAGGAAGTAGGTCATTACTTGCCCAGAATATCCTGTTCACCACTGCTCTCTGCCCTCGACACACAGGAAGTAGGTCATTACTTGCCCAGAATATCCTGCTCACCGCTGCCCTCTGCCCTCGACACACAGGAAGTAGGTCTTTACTTGCCCAGAATATCCTGCTCACCACTGCTCTCTGCCCTCGACACACAGGAAGTAGGTCATTACTTGCCCAGAATATCCTGCTCACCGCTGCCCTCTGCCCTTGACACACAGGAAGTAGGTCTTTACTTGCCCAGAATTCACTTCACCATCACTTACTTTGTCATATTTACTTTGCAAACATTTACTTTTTCTGCATTTACTTTGTCATTGCGGGGGGAGTGGGGAGGCCTTCACCCCCTTCTCTTCTGCTCCATATTCTTCCCCCTGCTACCTCTTGACTGCAAACCTAACCTTAAGCTATCTCCAACCACACACATTACAATGAGAAGATGCAGCGAAAGTTACATGAATGACAACGGGAACCGACACAGACCACCTGGAAACTGATCCACACACAGTACCCGACGCGTGCAAGCAGCTCTCGCCAACACAGCAGCAAAGTGGTCTTGGAACCGCCACCCCTCTTCTCTTTTAGATCCGCCCGGCCATTTTGAGACCATGCCAATGGGAGCAGCGCATAGTACAAAACCCAATCACATAACATGTCTGTGATGGTACCATTTCCCATCTTATCTGTGGTGTCAAGTGGGAGGACATGTACAGAGCATGACGAGGTATTAAGGTTTCTCATATAAACCATATGATGCCTTTTCATAGGAAGTTCTCTTTATAGGATGTGGAACAAGTTACTTACCTGTAACTGTTGTTCTCCAGCATGGGTCTGGCATGGATTCACATGCTCATGAATAAATATTCCCTGTCGTCAGGCTGGGAATCCTCGGTAAAGAAAAAATCAGTATCAGTTTCGTTTCTGATCTGTCTTTCATAGTAGTAGTAACCAATCACTGATCTCTGCGTCATACTGACCACAGCCAATGACTGCCCTCTACCTAAGCCCCGCCTCTGGCAGCCATCTTCAGATTTGGTAGCACGTGAAGTGGCAGTATGACCAAGTGAAGAGCCGCAGAGGGGTAGGCGGGAGGGTTCGCATGTGAATCCATGCCAGACCCATGCTGGAGAACAACAGTTACAGGTAAGTAATTTGTTACTTCTCCAGCATGGGGTCTGGCATGGATTCACATGCTCATGAATAAAGAATACATAGCAGTACACACATGCACAACCACGGGAGGTGGCAAAGGCTCAACATTAAGCATTACATCAAACTCAACAGTAAGCAATTCTTACCTCCTCACCAGGCTCACCTTAGGCGAACAGATTGCGCAGCACTGCTTGGCCGACCCTGGACTCCTCCCTGGAATCCCGATCGATGCAGTAGAATTTCGTGAAGGTGTGCGTCGACCTCCACGTAGCAGCCCTGCAGATGTCCAGCAAGGGCACACCAGATAGGAACGCCGTGGTAGCTGCAATCGCTCTGGTGGAATGAGCTCTCGGATGGCCAGGCAGCGGTCGGTTTGCCAACCGATGACAGTACATGATACAGCCGGAGAGCCATCTGGAAATGGAGGCCTTTGAGAGAGCCTTCCCCTGATTGACAGGTCCAAAGTTCACAAAACGTTGTGACGTCTTCCGAAAACACTTTGTGCGGTCCACGTAAAACTTCAGCGCTCTAGCCACATCCAGCGAGTGCAAAGTCCTTTCGGCCGGCGACGAAGGCGATGGGAAGAAAACAGGCAACACCAAGGGTTCGTGGAGGTGTAAGTCCGACGGCACCTTGGGCATGAAGGAGGGGTGCGTCCTGAGCACTACCCTCGTGTCGTGAAAAGTCAAGTACGGGGGCTTGCAGGAAAGGGCCTGGATCTCTCCCACCCTTTGTGCGGAGGTGATGGCCACAAGAAACGCTGTTTTCCACGACAAGAACTTCAACGGAGCCGAGTGCAGAGGCTCGAACGGAGGTCCCATGAGCCTGGTCAGCACCACGTTGAGCTCCCACGCCGGGGCCGGAGCCTTCACAGGCGGGAACGATCTGAACAGTCCCTTCATGAATTCTTTCACCAGACGATGAGACCACAAAGACGTCCGCCCCGTGGTTCTGGTGTATCGGGAGATTGCAGCAAGATGAATCTTGATGGACGCGTGCGCCAGTCCAGCCTTGGCCAGCGTCAGAAGGTACGGCAGTACCTGGGGAGCCGTAATCCGTAGAGGGTTAATCTTCTGTGCGTGGCACCAGACAGAGAACCTCTTCCATTTGTGTCCATAGCATTTAAGAGTTGAGGACGCCCTGGCCTTTGCAAGAACCTCTCTGCAGTCAGCCGGTATGTCGTATCCTCCAAACTCTAACGCTGCAGGAGCCAGGCCTGCAAGTTCAGCGACTTCGGGTCGTGATGGAGGATGGCGCCTCCTTCCCTGGAGAGAAGATCCGCGTCCACTGGCAGCTTGATTGACGGGGACGCTGACAAGTCCAGAAGGTCCGGGAACCATATCTGCCTCGGCCACGCAGGTGCGATGAGGATCATCCTGCACCGTGACCTCTTGAGCTGGTTGATGAGCCGGATCAGCAATGGCAATGGAGGGAACGCGTATAGAAACAGGCCCTCCCAGGGGAACGAGAAAGCATCGCCTATGCTCCTCGGCTGGGGAAACCTGCTGGCGAACCTCCGGCACTTTGAGTTCATCGCCGTCGCGAACAGATCGATCTGGGGTGTGCCCCACCGTCGGAAGAGGCGGTCCACTAGATCCTGTCGTAGTTCCCACTCGTGGCACGAGCGCAGCTCTCTGCTGAGCGAGTCGACGATGGTGTTTTTTATCCCTGCCAGATGAAACGGCACCAGAAACATCCCTTGGGCGACGGCCCAATGCCACAGATCCTGCGCCTCCTTGGACAGGGCTGGGGACCTGGTTCTGCCCTGCTTCCTGATGTAGAATATGGTGGAGGTGTTGTCGGTGAAGATCCTCACCACCTTGCCCTTGAGGGACGGAAGAAAGGACCTGAGGGCCCAAAACACTGCATGGAGCTCCAGGACGTTGATATGGAGGGACTTCTCCGTCGGAAGCCAAAGGCCTCTTGCGTGCAGATTTTCGGTGTGCGCTCCCCACCCTTCCAGGGAGGCATCCGTGGTCACTGTCTACTGGTGGCTGGGGGTCTGGAAGTCCATGCCCGCCGTCAGATGCGCGAGGGTGCCCCACCACGGGATCGCTCGTCGGAAACTCTCGTCGAGTGTGATCCTCTCCTCGAAGCTGCCCGTCGTCTGGATCCAGCGCGCGTCCAGGAACTCCTGCAACGGGCGCATTCGGAGCCTGCACAGGCGGATGAGATAAATGCAAGAAGGCATCATTCCGAGGAGGGACTTGATGGACCTCACCTTGGCCGCGTCCGCAACCAGCATCCGCTGCACCTTGCCCAAGATGGCCCTCGTCCTTTCCTCCGACGGAGAGGCCAGAAGCGACACTGTGTCGAGCTTCGCTCCCAGAAACAGTGCGTCTTGCGCGGGCACCAGGTGGGACTTGGCGTAGTTTATGGTGAATCCCAGGTCCGTGAGTAGTTGGACGGTCCTTGCCGTGTGCTCCACGGCGAGCTCCTTTGTCTTTGCTCGGATGAGCCAGTCGTCCAGGTAGGGGTAGACGTGGATCCCCTCTCGGCGCAGCTGCGCCTCCACCGGTGCGAGGCACTTGGTGAACACCCTGGGTGCCGACCTCAATCCGAAGGGAAGGGCTCTGAACTGGTAGTGACGCCCTTGGACCACGAACCTGAGAAACTTTCGGTGTCGCTTTAGGATGGGAATATGGAAGTAGGCATCCTCCAAATCCAACGACGACAGGAAATCGCCCTCCTCCAGTTGACCCAGGACGTGTTGGAGGGTGACCATCTGGAACTTCTGTGCCTTGATGAATTTGTTCAGTCGTCGTAGGTCCAGGATGGGACGCCATCCTCCCGTCTTCTTCTTCACGAGGAAGTATCTTGAGTAAACTCCGGAGCCCCGAAGCCTCTTTGGGACGAGCTCGATGGCGCCCTTCTTGAGCATCGCCTTTACCTCCAAGAGAAGTTGAGGGACGTGATGTTATTTCCTGGCCACAAGGGGGACACGCAGGCACCTCTTTAAAAACTTGAGCGCGTGACCCTGAGCTAGGGCGTCTAGCACCCAACGGTCGGTGGAGATGGACTCCCACACGCTGACGAAGCTCGCCAGCCGGCCTCCCACTGGGGTGCTTCGGTGGGGGCCCGACCCCACGGCCAGTTCAGTCCTGCTTCGACGAGGCTTTGCCGCCTTGTCCTCCTTGGCGACAACGGCGGGGTCCGCCTGACTTGCCTCGTCCCCTGTAAGCTTTCTGTGACGACGAACGGGCCGCTTGACGGTAGGTGGAAAATCCGCCGCTGGAACCTTTGGAGGCACCCTGTTTGCCTCCGCCGCTCCGAAAGGGCGGCCGCCGTTGCTGGAGAACCCCAAGAGCCCGGGCCGTCTCTGTGTCCGCCTTGATGGCTTGAAGGGAATCGTCCACTGTTTTCCCAAACAGGTTGTTTCCGTCGAAAGGCATGTCCAAGACTCTGGTCTGCACGTCCTGACGGAAGTCAGTAGCCTTGAGCCATCCACGCCGCCTAAGGCACACGCCGTTGCCCAACTGGCGAAATCCAGTGTCAGCGATGTCCGTCGCAATCGTAATGGCGTGGTCCGACGCCACCTCTCCTTCCTGCAAGATCTCTAGGGCTTCCGCCCTCTTGTCGTCTGGTAGGAAGTCCAGCAGGGGGGCCAGTTTGTACCACAACTCCCTGTCGTAGCAAGCTACGATAGCCAAGGCGTTGGCCGCCTTAATCGTCGTCGCTGCCGACGAGATGACTCTGCGTCCCATCGTGTCTAATTTCTTTCCCTCACCGTCCGGCGGGGAGGTCGACGTAGAGGCCATGCCCCCCCCCGCTTTCTTCCTGGCCGCCACGGAGACGACCGAGTCCGGGGTCGGCTGTGCCCGAAAGCACAAGGGGGCCGCGTCCGGGACCCGGTACTTCTTCTCGTACCGATCCCTTCTAGCCGGCGTCGTGGATGGGTTCTTGAGGAGGGCGAGGCCCTCATCCCAAATATCGTCCAGTAGAGGTACAGCGAGGAACGTCTTCCTCTTGGCCTCGCGCCGTTGATAAAGGAAACCTTCCTTCTTCTCTTCCGGGCAGAGCTGGAAAAGCTCGGGTGCCCTGGCGATCATGGAGTGAAACGATCCAATCTCGTCGGGCGGGGAAGCCCGGGTGGGAGGTGATGACGGGAGATCCTCGTCGTAAACCTCGTCGTCTGTACCCGTCGTGGCCGTGTCAGTCCCCGTATCATCCCCACGTGTCGTGGACGGGGAGGAGGGCTGAACAGGTCTCGATGGCTGAAAAGGAGGTGGAGGATGAATCCTTCTTCTCTTAGGGGGAGGGCTCCCAGAAGGGCCTGGCTCCGGGTCCCCCGTCGGGAGCGGTTCCTCTGTTGGTGGTAACGGCAGTCTCGTCCTTATCTCAGAGCATAAGGACTGTATAGCCAACAAAATGGCCACCGAGTTGCCTTGCGGCACTGGTTGAGGGGAGTCCGATGGGTGGTCAGGAGCCCCGTCGGCACCCTCGACGTTCTCGTCGTCTCCTACGTCGGGTTCCCTCCCGACAGGCTGGTCTTCTTCCACGCCAACGCCGTGGCTTAAGACTTCGATCAGCTCTTCCTCAGAGGTTGAGGCCGAATCCACGACGACCTCCTGCCCCCCCTTTTTCTTCTCCGGAGGTTTCACGGGAGTCCTGTCGATGGGCATGAAAGAGGACTCCCTCCGCGGTGGCAGGGGGACTCTGGGCCCCGAGGTCGCCACCACTGGTGTAGCCTCCACAGGCTGAGCCAGGGCCGCCGCGACTGTCTCGATAGAGGCCTTGGCCGGATGGATTAAGGCTTTCACCACCTTAGGTGCACTCACCGCCTTCTCCTTGGGGGGAGGGTCACCGCCTCGCTCCCCCTCCGATGGGGCCTTTGAGCTCGACCGGGGTCTCTCCAGGAGCTTCGCCGGGTGCTCGGCCTTCCTCTTACCCGAGCCAGAGCGTTGGCTCGTGGTTGATGGCGCCGGGGAGGATGCACCCTGCCTGGCGCCCGTAGAGCCCGACCGTTCGGCGCTCCCGGTGCCAGCGGACTCGCGGTGCTTGGCCTTCTGTTGGACCTCCGTCGCCGGGGCGCCCTCAAAGGTCTTAGAAGACCGCTCGGACTTCTTCTTCTTCTCGCCTGACGGGCTCTTTCCTTCCAGCTAGTTGGCGAGACGTTGATGGCGGTCCTTCATGGTCCGCTCCGACATATTGCCGCAAAACGCACAGTCCTTCTCCACGTGCGTCTTGTCCTCATGTAGGCAGTAAAGACAAAGGGAGTGTTCGTCCTCCTTAAAGACATTCTGAAGCTGGCATCCAGGGCAGACCCTGAACAGCTTTCCGGGCGTCGAGCTTCCCTTCTCCTGGGCCATGTCCGAGATGGGCCTGAGAAACTTCTGGAGTCCTCCAAAAGCGTGGCTCGACGAAATCTTCACCCTTGAGGGGCGTAGACGAATCCGACACGGTCCCCGTTGATCGGATGAAGAAACGGTGGAGCTTGAGGCTCTTTTGACCGAAAAAGAGAATTTTTATTTTGAGAAAAAACCTGAAAAATAGCACTAACGCTCGAGAGCAATAGCACGAGGATACCAACACTTGAACGTGCGGTAAAAATCTGAAGATGGCTGCCAGAGGCGGGGCTTAGGTAGAGGGCAGTCATTGGCTGTGGTCAGTATGACGCAGAGATCAGTGATTGGTTACTACTACGAAAGACAGATCAGAAACGAAACTGATACTGATTTTTTCTTTACCGAGGATTCCCATCCTGACGACGGGGAATATTTATTCATGAGCATGTGAATCCATGCCAGACCCCATGCTGGAAAAGTATGGTTTCTGTTTTAACCGGAGTGGATGGGTTCTTAAGAGAAGCAGAGCGTCTATTTTGCGTCATTGCTCAGCAGTGGAGGGTGACCTCATAGCCCCTGGCCCGCTGGAACAGTTCATCTTTCCACAGAAGAACGCATTGATAACTTGATAAGCTGGGTGGACTCGTGGGGTCGCAACACGCTAGGGATGGGGGGGCGAAAAGGGAGACTGGGGGCCTGAGGAAGGAAACAAAGCCCAACAAGCGTTTCCTTTTGTGATGAAACGGCACCCTTTGGAGAAACAAAATACGAGAGCGGCGAGAAAGACAGGGAAGAGGAGGGAAGAGGGAGCAAAAGAGGAGGGAGCCAAAGAGGGGGGAAGAGGGAGCAAAAGGGCAGGGAGGGGAGCAAAGGGGGGAAGAGCAAGCAAAGAGCAAGCAAAGGGGGGAGAGCAAGCAAAAGGGGGGGAGAGAGCAAGCAAAGGGAGGGGAGAGAGCAAGCAAAGGGAGGGGAGAGAGAAGCAAGCAAAGGGAGGGGAGAGAGGAGCAAGCAAAGGGAGGGGAGAGAGGAGCAAGCAAAGGGAGGGGAGAGAGGAGCAAGCAAAGGGAGGGGAGAGAGGAGCAAGCAAAGGGAGGAGAGAGAGGAGCAAGCAAAGGGAGGAGAGAGAGGAGCAAGCAAAGGGAGGAGAGAGGAGGAAGCAAAGTGGGGGGAGAGGAGGAAGCAAAGTGGGGGGAGAGGAGGAAGCAAAGTGGGGGGGAGAGGAGGAAGCAAAGTGGGGGGGAGAGGAGGAAGCAAAGTAAGGGGGGAGGAGGCGGCAAAGGGGGGAGGAGGAAGCAAAGGGGGGGAGGAGGAAGCAAAGGGGGGAGAGGAGGAAGCAAAGGGGGGAGAGGAGGAAGCAAAGGGGGGAGAGGAGGAAGCAAAGGGGGGAGAGGAGGAAGCAAAGGGGGGAGAGGAGGAAGCAAAGGGGGAGGAGAGGAGGAAGCAAAGGGGGAGGAGAGGAGGAAGCAAAGGGGGAGGAGAGGAGGAAGCAAAGGGGGAGGAGAGGAGGAAGCAAAGGCAGAGAGGAGGAAGCAAAGGGGGGGAGAGGACACACCGGGTGAGAGGAAGCAAAGGGGGCAGAGCAATGGGGAAGGCCAGTGGCAATAGTACCAGGAGGGGAAAAGCAGATCGCTTCATCTCATTAAGTGTCTTTCTTTTGCATAGACTTGTAATGCTTTATTATGGTTTTCAAAGGCCTTGCTATGCCTGGTAATGCTTGGCTTCAAGATGGCCTGAACTCGCCAATCTACCCCGAAGGTATCAATGAACTGCTCCAAACCCTAACATGCTCAAATCCTACATTATGGATACCAACAAACCCATACGCATTCCAATTAAAAACACACCTTTGAACAGACAGCAAACATCAGAACACTATACCTCTACAACCAACTTCCATTGCACAGCCCCGTCAATGGAGGATTTTCATCCAACAAAAAAATAAATAAACACAACTACTAAAAACAAAAAAGGATTAAAGAATTTAAGAATAGTATAAAATCTGGCATAATGTGGAAAGCCGGGGATATCAATACTTTTGATATAAACATTTGCAATCAAAAAAGCAAAATGCGCAGAGCAATTAGAGCTTCCAGGGCGCAAGCTATGCAACATGGTGTAGTCTCCCAGGCCTGTAGAGCCATCAAGGCAATAAGGGGGAAATATCGCTCCTGGATGAAACAATATTGCCCAGCTGAGCAAGAGACTGCTTGGCAGAAATTTGTTTTAGTAGCGATAAGTAAAGCTAGCCGGAAAATATGGACCCTATTAGCGAAAGCCAGGGGCGAACACTAAACTGGAATTTCGATCCCCATATCGGGTGACCAGTGGGTCACGCACATATCTGCAAATTCTATACTGATAAGCTACTTCCTATTGTAGAGCATATCCCTGAGCCCTGGCCTTTACCCCTCCGTCACAGGATATTGATGGATGCCATATTAAACCATAACTCATCTAATGCCCCAGGCCCGGATAGTCTGGCAAATGCAGTGTTAAAAAAAGACCTGACTAACTGGTCCCCAGGTATTGCTAATCTTCCCCTCCCCCCAGTGTGTAGATCACACACTATACTATCCTCGTGGCAACAATCAGTATTTATTCCGGTACATAAAAGGGGGACTGGACTAATGTTACTTATTATCGTCTTTTATCCAGGTTAGACTTAACAGGTAAGATATTTGGGTCACTCGTACTAAAGGAGCTGCAATCCTGGGTGACCGCTAATAAGATTCTTAATTTTGCACAGACTGGATTCCGCCCCGGCTCAGGCACTACTCATATTAGAGTCCTAGATCAACTAATACATACCACCCACAGTAGAAGGGATGCTATGCTATATATTGCGTTTGTTGATTTTAGAAGCACCTTCGACCAGGTAAATAGGGAAGAATTGTGGGAAAAGCTTAGAGCCATGAATTGCCAGCCTTGGCTACTACATATTCTGGCCCTCCTACATAGTAACAACTCGGCTAGAGTAACCCCTGAAATTCGCCAGTTATGGTAAGCTAAGCAAACATTACTCGCGCCACCACCATGCACTTCTAAGACTCGACTACTGCAATGTACTCCTTTTAGGCACCTCCAACAACAATCTGACCAAACTCCAGCTCATGCAGAACAAAGCCCTCCGAGCAGCACTGGGCATAAACAAGAATGAACACATCTCCAGCATCAGAAGAGACAATCACTGGTTACCCATAAAGGCAAGGATCATTTTCCAAACCCTATGCATTATACACAAATGCATCGATAACAAAGCCCCCACATACCTCAACAACACAATCACGAAAAAATCTTCAGCCTGACCCCTCAGGTCCAGCAACAACCGCCTCCTCGAAATCCCCCCCGATACAAAAGAGTAAGAGCGGGGGGCAGCAGCTTCGAAGTCCTAGCACCAAAACACTGGAATTCCCTCCCAACTCATCAAGAACGAAGAATCGCACCAGCTGTTAAAAAGAAAATCACTGAAAACCTGGCTTTTCGACCAATACTAAATCACATACTGACAACCCAACCCAACCTTGCGATCATAGTTACTCCAGGGTCCATGTCATGACTATGTACTGCAACAATGTGTTAACCTGCTTATAACTGTAAGATTGTATTCTCCAAGTTGTCTGTAACTACGCCGTGGTACCTCCGGGTCTGGGCACATAACAAATGTAATAAAATAGAAATTAAATAAAAGACTAACACCCAGGACATCAAAGATGACATCACAATGTCATTGATGACATCACATATCTGGGCCACTTGTTTTTGTTCACTGACATATATAGGCCAGGTGGTTTTGTTCACTGACAGTCAGATTATTAAAATTGAAAACGGTGCTCTCTCTCTCTCTATATATATATATATATATATATATATATATATATATATATATATATATATATATATAGACGTTAACATTATCATATGTTCTTTAAGTACTTTCCTTAGGGTTTGGTCTCAGCTCATGGTGCACATAAATGGAGAAATGAGCAGGCCTCAAACACAATTCATTTGTATACATGAAGTTAAACTTTAAAGTCATTAACATTTTCCGATGATGCTGTTTCTTTCTTCCTTACTTTAGATTCCCTGTATGTGCCTCTGGTTTGTATGCATTGTGGTTATTCATATGTATTGTTTGTACCAGCACAAGTGTTGTAAGTCTTCAATAGTTATTACATGTTTAACATTCCTCAAAACTCTGATAAGGGAGCATTCATTATTGTACCATCCAAAATTACAAGATTATAAACAATGTACTTCTATGGTGCATGCTGCAGCCATTGCCTAGGTTTATATATGATTAGGTTTCTGTATTAACAACAACATTCCAATACAATATTAGATGAGTACATTCTTTAATAGATTAAGTACTTTACGATAGATCTCCCGATTACCCTTGACATCTTGTTACCACCAATATAAACACAACTCCTTGTAGGGACTTTTCATCAAAATGCATTTCACATGTGATGTCATCAGTGATGTCATTAATGACATTTGTGATGTCATCTTTGATGTCCTTCCTGGGTGTTAGTCTTAGCAGTGCACGGTGCTGGCATGAGTTATGGTTGCTTAGCTTACCATAACTGGCGATTTTCAGGGGTTTTTCCGTTTTGCTTGTAACCATAACGCCCCTTTAACAAAGGATTTTCATTGAATTTCATAGGTTTTTATTAGTCCAACTTAACCATAACGTTCCTTTAACTACGTTTTTTCAGTGAATTTCATAGGTTTTTACCAGTGCGTGCTATTTTCCTACAATATCATACTCACCCAATATAGCAATATTTGTGTCGAATTTACAAAGTGTCACCTTAAAGCTCTGCCATTTCCCACCTTCTAGAATAGTTTTTAACAATTCTATACCCTTTTTGCAACTATTTCAACTAGTTTTGTATCAGTAGACGTCTACGAACATCATTGCGGACCTTCCGGACAGTGCCACATGACCATACGCTGGTGCGCGGCATGATGACATGTCCGAGAACACGTCCGCACTTCATGATAAGATCCGTGCTTCGTGGACAGTTCGGAACTGCATTTTCTACTGATCTAGGAACTTTCAACTTCAAAATTTCCCTTGCACAGCTCCAACACCTATTCCTACTCATTATCCATTAACAATCTAGTACACAGTACAAGACAAAACTGCTATTTATCTTAAAATGGCATCAGCTAATGCCATCCCTCCTCCCCAAGAGCCACCACCAGTGCTGTAATCAAGGAGCATGAGAAACACTGCCCCCTACCTTAGAAATAACACGCGCAACATTTTCCCTTGTCCACCTACCACTCCATATTAGTGTTTGGTGCCTCTTCCCTAATTTCCGCCCGACCTTTCGTTCTTAGCTAGCCTGCCAAAAAACAAGGAACAAGTTACTTACCTGTAACTGTTGTTCTCCAGCATGGGTCTGGCATGGATTCACATGCTCATGAATATTCCCCGTCGTCAGGCTGGGAATCCTCGGTAAAGGAAAAATCAGTATCAGTTTAGTTTCTGATCTGTCTTTCGTAGTAGTAACCAATCACTGATTTCTGCGTCATACTGACCACAGCCAATGACTGCCCTCTACCTAAGCCCCGCCTCTGGCAGCCATCTTCAGATTTGGTAGCACGTGAAGAGGCAGTATGACCAAGTGAAGAGTCGCAGAGGGGTAGGCGGGAGGGTTCGCATGTGAATCCATGCCAGACCCATGCTGGAGAACAACAGTTACAGGTAAGTAACTTGTTCCTTCTCCAGCATGGGGTCTGGCATGGATTCACATGCTCATGAATAGAAGAATAAATAGCAGTACACACATGCACAACCACGGGGGGTGGCAAAAGGCTCAACATTAAGCAATACAAAAAACTGAACATTAAGCATCTCTTACCTCCTCACCAGGCTCACCTTAGGCGAACAGGTTGCAGAGCACTGCTTGGCCGACCCTGGACTCCTCCCTGGAATCCCGATCGACGCAGTAGAATCTCGTGAAGGTGTGCGTCGACCTCCAGTAAGCAGCCCTACAGATGCCCAGCAGGGGCACACCAGATAAGAACGCCGTAGTAGCAGCGATCGCTCTGGTCGAATGGGCTCTCGGACGGCCTGGCAGCGGTCGGTTAGCCAACCGGTGGCAGTGCATGATGCAGCCGGAGAGCCATCTGGAAATAGAAGACTTCGAGAGAGCCTTCCCTTGATTCACAGGTCCAAAGTTCACAAACAGCTGTGATGTCCTCCGGAAACTCTTCGTGCGGTCCACGTAGAACTTCAGCGCTCTAGCCACCTCCAGCGAGTGCAAAGTCCTCTCGGCCAGCACCGAAGGAGACGGGAAGAAAACAGGTAACACCAAGGGCTCGTTAAGATGGAAGTCCGACGGCACCTTGGGCATAAAGGAGGGGTGCGTCCTAAGCACCACCCTCGAGGCATGGAAATTCAAGTACGGTGCTTTGCAGGATAGGGCCTGGATCTCTCCCACTCGTCGTGCGGAGGTAATGGCCACCAGGAATGCAGTCTTCCACGGCACAAACTTCATCGGTGCGGAGTGCATCGGCTCGAATGGGGGCCCCATGAGCCTGGTCAGCACCACGTTAAGTTCCCACGCTGGGGCTGGGGCCTTCACCGGCGGGAACGACCGGAACAGTCCTTTCATAAACTCTTTGACCAGTCGATGGGACCACAGGGACGTCCGTCCTGTGGTTCTGGTATATCTGGAGATCGCCGCCAGATGGATCTTAATGGAGGCATGGGCTAGCCCAGCCTTTGCCAGCGATAGCAGGTACGGCAGCACTTGAGGGGCCGTAATCCGTAGGGGGTTGATCTTCTGTTCTCGGCACCAGATAGAAAACCTCTTCCAGTAACTTGTTCCTTCTCCAGCATGGGGTCTGGCATGGATTCACATGCTCATGAATAGAAGAATAAATAGCAGTACACACATGCACAACCACGGGGGGTGGCAAAAGGCTCAACATTAAGCAATACAAAAAACTGAACATTAAGCATCTCTTACCTCCTCACCAGGCTCACCTTAGGCGAACAGGTTGCAGAGAACTGCTTGGCCGACCCTGGACTCCTCCCTGGAATCCCGATCGACGCAGTAGAATCTCGTGAAGGTGTGCGCCGACCTCCAGTAAGCAGCCCTACAGATGCCCAGCAGGGGCACACCAGATAAGAACGCCGTAGTAGCAGCGATCGCTCTGGTCGAATGGGCTCTCGGATGGCCTGGCAGCGGTCGGTTAGCCAACCGGTGGCAGTGCATGATGCAGCCGGAGAGCCATCTGGAAATAGAAGACTTCGAGAGAGCCTTCCCTTGATTCACAGGTCCAAAGTTCACAAACAGCTGTGATGTCCTCCGGAAACTCTTCGTGCGGTCCACGTAGAACTTCAGCGCTCTAGCCACCTCCAGCGAGTGCAAAGTCCTCTCGGCCGGCACCGAAGGAGACGGGAAGAAAACAGGTAACACCAAGGGCTCGTTAAGATGGAAGTCCGACGGCACCTTGGGCATAAAGGAGGGGTGCGTCCTAAGCACCACCCTCGAGGCATGGAAATTCAAGTACGGTGCTTTGCAGGATAGGGCCTGGATCTCTCCCACTCGTCGTGCGGAGGTAATGGCCACCAGGAATGCAGTCTTCCACGGCACAAACTTCATCGGTGCGGAGTGCATCGGCTCGAATGGGGGCCCCATGAGCCTGGTCAGCACCACGTTAAGTTCCCACGCTGGGGCCTTCACCGGTGGGAACGACCGGAACAGTCCTTTCATAAACTCTTTTACCAGTCGATGGGACCACAGGGACGTCCGTCCTGTGGTTCTGGTATATCTGGAGATCGCCGCCAGATGGATCTTAATGGAGGCATGGGCTAGCCCAGCCTTTGCCAGCGATAGCAGATACGGCAGCACTTGAGGGGCCGTAATCCGTAGGGGGTTGATCTTCTGTGCTCGGCACCAGATAGAGAACCTCTTCCACTTACGACCGTAGCATTTGAGAGTCGAGGACGCCCTGGCCTTTGCAAGAACCTCTCTGCAATCGGCCGGTATATCGTAGCCTCCAAACTCTAGCGCTGCAGGAGCCAAGCCTGCAGGTTCAGCAACGCCGGGTCGTGGTGGAAGATGGTGCCTCCTTCTCTGGAGAGAAGGTCCGCGTCCGCCGACAGCTTGATGGGAGGCGACGTTGACAAGTCCAGAGCTGGCTGATGAGTCGAAGCAGCAACGGCAACGGAGGGAATGCACACAGGTATAGGCCGTCCCAGGGGAACGAGAACGCATCGCCCATGCTTCTCGGCTGGGGAAACCTGCTGGCGAACCTCTTGCACTTCGAGTTCATCGCTGTTGTGAACAGGTCCATTTGGGGTTTGCCCCATCGTCAGAAGAGTTGATCCACCTGATCCTGGCGCAGTTCCCACTCGTGACACGCGCGCAGCTCCCTGCTGAGCGAGTCGGTGGTGGTGTTGCTTTCTCCTGCCAGGTGGAAGGGAACCAGGAACATCCCCTGGGCGACCGCCCAGTGCCTCAGATCCTGTGCCTCCTTGGATAGGGCTGGGGATCTGGTGCCTCCCTGCTTCCGTATGTAAAACATTGTTGTGGTGTTGTCCGTGAAGATCTGCACCACCTTGCCCTTGAGCGACGGGAGGAACGATTTGAGAGCCCAGAACACGGCTCGGAGTTCCAGGACGTTGATGTGCAGGAGCCTCTCCTCCGGGAGCCAGAGGCCTCTTGCATGGAGATCTCTGGTGTGGGCGCCCCAACCTTCCAGGGAGGCGTCCGTCGTCACCGTCTCCTGGTACGCCGGCGTCTGAAAGTCCTTGCCCGCCGTGAGGTGCGCTCGAACGCCCCACCACTGAATCGCCCTCCGGAACACCTCGTTGAGGGGGACCCTGTCTTCGAAGGTGCCCGTCGCCTGCATCCAACGGGCGTCGAGAAATTCTTGAAGAGGGCGCATCCGTAGTCTGCAGAGGCGCACCAGGTAGATGCAGGAGGACATCATCCCCAGGAGGGACTTGATGGATCTCACCCTGGCCAAATCTGTGGCCAGCAGGCGCTGCACTTTGCCTAGAATGGTCTTCGTCCGTTCTTCCGACGGGGCCGCCAGGCGCCTCACTGTATCGAGCTTCGCTACCCAAAGACCCACCTGCGACGGCACCAGGTGGGACTTTGGGTAGTTTATGGCGAATCCCAGGTCTGTGAGTAGCTGGACGGTCCTCGCAGTGTGTTTGACGGCGAGTTCCCTCGTCCTTGAGCGGATGAGCCAGTCGTCCAGGTAGGGGTAGACGTGAATCCCCTGCAGGCGCAGCCGCGCCGCCACTGGTGCTAGGCACTTGGTAAAGACCCTGGGGGCCGACATCAATCTGAACGGCAGTGCTCTGAATTGGTAGTGGCGTCCCTGGACGACGAACCTGAGGAACTTTCGGTGACTTTTGAGGATGGGAACGTGGAAGTATGCATCCTCCAGGTCCAGCGACGATAGAAAGTCACCTTCCTCCAGCTGTCCCAGTACGTGCTGGAGGGTGACCATCCTGAACTTTTGTGATCTGATGTATTTGTTCAAACGACGAAGTTCCAGGATGGGGCGCCAGCCGCCTGTCCTCTTCCTGACGAGGAAGTACCTTGAGTACACCGCAGAGCCCCGGAGCCTCTTTGGGACAAGCTCCATGGCGCCTTTCCTGAGCATCGCCCGTACTTCCAACAGCAGTTGCGGGACGTGATTTTCCTTCCTGGCCACAGGTGGAACGTGAGGGCACTTCTTCAGGAATTCGATAGAGTGTCCTCTTGCCAGGGTATCCAGCACCCAACCGTCGGTGGAGATGGACTTCCACACGCCGATGAAATTCGTCAGCCGGCCTCCCGCCGGGGTGCTTCGGTGGGGGCCCGAGACCACGGCCGGTTCAGTCCTGCTTGGAGGTGGTGGCCTTGCCGCCCTGGCCACCTTGCCGACAGCAGCGAGACGCTCCCTGCTTGCCGCGACCCTTGTAGGCCTCCTGAGACGAGGAGCATGCCGCCTGGCGGTAGGACGACGAGCCACCGCTGGATCCCTTGGAGGCACCCTGTCTGCCTCCGGAGCTCTGAAAGGGCCGTCGTTGCTGAAGGGCTCCTAGGGCGCGTGCCGTCTCCGTGTCCGTTTTTATGGCTTGGAGGGATTCGTCCACCGCCTTCCCGAACAAGTCGAACGGCATGTCCAACACCCTGGTCTGGACATCCTGACGGAAGTCGGTCGCCCGGAGCCAACCCCGTCGTCGTAGGCAAACACCGTTGCCCAGCTGGCGGAACCCGGTATCGGCAATATCGGTTGCCACCGTTATGGCATGGTCCGACGCCACCTCGCCCTCTTGCAGTATTTCCAGGGCCTTGGACCTCTTGTCGTCCGGCAGGAAGTCCAATATGGGGGCCAGCTTACACCAGAGTTCCCTGTCGTAACGGGCCACGATCACCAGGGCGTTGGCCGCATTGATCGTCGTCGCCGCCGATGAAATGACCCGCCGCCCCATGGCGTCCAACTTCTTTCCCTCGCCGTCCGACGGGGAATTTGACGTCGAGGCTCCTGACCCCGCAGCTTTCTTCTTCGCCGCCACCGAGACGACCGAGTCTGGCGTTGGCTGGGCCCTGAGGCACAGAGGAGCGGTTTCGGGGACCCGGTACTTCTTCTCGTACTGGTCCCGTTTGGCTGGTGCCGTGGAGGGGTTTTTGAGAACCGACAGGCCCTCCTCCCAGATGTCATCGATTAGAGGCACCGCAATGACAGTCTTCCTCTTGGCCTCCCGGCGCTGATAGAGGAAACCTTCCTTTTTCTGCTCCTCCGGGCAAAGCTGGAACAATTCGGGCGTCCTGGCGATCATGGCGTGGAATGAGCCAATCTCGTCTGGCGGCGAGGCCCGTGTGATGGGAGACGGGAGACCCGTTCCGTCGTCGTCGCCCTCAGAACCCGTCGTCGAGCCCAACGCACCGTCATCTCCCGACTCGTGGGAGGATGAGGAGGGAACTGTAGGCCTTACGGGGGCGAGCGGAGGAGAGGGTTGGGTCCTCCGTCGTTTGTTCTGAGGACTTCCCGACGGGCCAGGCTGCGGGTCGTCCGGCCTGGGCCGTGGGAACCTCGTCCTTATCTCAGAGCATAAGGATTGGATCGCAGACAAAATGGCCGCCGAGCCATCCTGAGGCCTAGGTTCCGGCCGCGCCAGAAGGGAAGGCTGCTCTTCCTCGCTATCGTCGTCTTCCTCGGTTACCTCCCGAGGATCTTCCTTACGGGATCGAACCTTCTCGAATTGGACTTCGAGGTTCCTCACAGCCTCGGTCAGTTCCTCCTCCGAGGCCGACTCCGAGCTCGAGGAGGCTACCGTGCCCCCCCTCGCTTCTTCCATCATGGCGGCCACGACGATGGGCTGAAAAGAGGATTCCCTCCTTGGCGGCAGGGAAACTCTAGTCCCGGAGGCAGTCTCCGCTGGCGGGGTCTCTGCCGGCTTGGCCAGAGTCGCCGTGATCGCCTCGATGGAGGCCTTTGCCTGCTGGGTAGGGGCCTTCACCACCTTAGGTGCGTCCCGGGCCTTCTCCTTCGGGGGAGGGGCGACGCCTCGCTCCCCCTCTTCCGAGATCGGACGGGGCTTCTCCCGAAGCTTACCCGGGGTCTCGGACTTCCTCTTCCCCGAACCGGAGCGCTGGCTCGTGGTTGACGATGCCGGGGAAGGTGTGCCCTGCCTGGCGACCGAAGAGCCCGACCTTTCAGCGCTCCCGGAGCCAGCAGACTCGTGGCGCTTGGCCTGGTGTTGGGCCCCTGTCGCCGGGACGCCCGCACAGGACTTATAAGCCCGCTCGGACCCTTTCTTCTTCTTCTCACCCGTGAGCCCTTCTCCAACCAGTTGGCGAGACGGGATCGACGGTCCCTCATGGTCCGCTCCGACAAGTTCTTGCAGAACTGGCAGTCCTTCTCTACATGAGTCTTGTCCCCATGAAGACAGTAGAGGCATCGCGAATGTTCGTCTTCCTTAAACACATTCTGCAGCCCGCATCCAGGGCAGCTGCGAAACAGCTTGTGTCCGGGCGACGAACTTGCATCCTGGGCCATCTCGAAGTAGGCCGCGAATCTTCTGGAATCCTCCAAGAAGTTGATTCGACGAAATCTTCACCCTTGAGGGGCGTTGGAAAATCCCGCAACGGGTAGCCGTTAACGGGAGTAGAAACGTTGGAGCTTGAGGCTCGATTAACCGAAAAAATCTGAAAATTCACCTGAAAAAGCGCGAAACACGCAGTAAAAGCTTGAGAGCTAAGCACTAGGACTCCCAACACTTGAACGTGCGGTAAAAATCTGAAGATGGCTGCCAGAGGCGGGGCTTAGGTAGAGGGCAGTCATTGGCTGTGGTCAGTATGACGCAGAGATCATTGATTGGTTACTACTACGAAAGAGATCAGAAACGAAACCGATACTGATTTTTTCTTTACCGAGGATTCCCAGCCTGACGACGGGGAATATTCATGAGCATGTGAATCCATGCCAGACCCCATGCTGGAGAAAAATATATCCAAAAACAACAAAAGAAATGTTCCTTTAGGAACCACCTTTCACAGTAAAAAAATAGAACTAAAAAAAAAAATTATAGACCCCATCTACGTTATATTTCTCAGTAAAGTACATAGACTCAATAAGATTTTCCAACATTTCCATTTGCATTTTGTGTTATGCTAATGGGAATATTGTGGCGTTCATCCTTCGTGCCAGGAACTGGAATGGTGGATACCGGGCCGGCAGCCCAAGTTATTAACCCAAGCGAAGCAAGGGTGGATAACGAGGTCTCTGGACCATTTTCTCCCCATTCCAGCCCTTGTAATGGGGGATGAAGGCCATTAGCACCCTAGGTTCCTAAAGCGGGAACCCAGGGTGCTAAAAAAAAGGATTTTTCTTCCTACACCGGTACGCCTTTTCCGAGATGGCCACCATTGAAAGGGGAGGTGGGGTCCCATACAGGCCCCCTTCGCATTCCGTGGAAGCCTGTAGAAGGCGAAAAGAGAACCCTATGACCTTATTACCACAAACACATTTTTCTTCCATTTCAAATCTATCCCAATTTCAAATAACTTTACCACAAAGCCAGTCCCATGTTGACATGGCCACTTTAACCCCATGTGTTGTCCCTTGTGGTCATGGCCAGTAGCCAGATTGTCTGGATAATGACCTTATTCCATGACCCGGACAATCTGGCCACTGCCCATGGCCACAGGCTACACCTTAGTCACCAAAGGTATATCACTATTTTTTTGTACCTACATTAGAACACTTGTCAAAAAATAAAACAGAGGCACATTTGCAAAACCATGCTTTCAGATCCTTGCCAATGCTCCTTACACAAGTTTGCTGGAAATCCACCCATGTTTTATTTTTTCAAAAGTGTCAAATGTATGCACATACAATCGTCATATAACCTAGCCCCCACTTGACAAAATCCATTCACTATCTATGAAAACATGTATATCTAGATCTATAAACTTTTTGCAAACCTTTGTGTAGATTTGTCAAATGACACCACATTTATACGCCTTTACATTATTTTGAGAGCCCCCTCTAATTTTGCCCCCTCTTGACAGAATCCCACCAAACTTTGCAAACTCATTCGGAATCAGGTCAGGAATATAATTGTATATTTCATGCAGTTTCATTGAGTAGCGGAAAAGTTATAGGCCATCCAAAAACTGCCCCCAAACATCTGAAGTGTACCCGAACTTCTCAGGACTGTCCGCAACCATCTGAACTGTTCGCAGAATTTTGTGGCAAAACACCAGTTTTTTTGCTTCTTGCAGCCATATCCCATCCCATCCTCATCTCCCCTCACCTCACCTCCCCAGAGATTATTTGATAAACTTGACAAGTCCAATGTTTTCTTTTTTAATATGTTTTTACTGTGATGTCCGCGGACACCGGCCACTGTCCGCGAATCCAAGGTGGCGGGTGTTTCCAAAAATCTGATGCGCTTCACGCTTTTCACCATCCATTCAGCAGGCGCTTACAATGTCCGCAGACATGACGCAAGCCGATTAACCAATCGGTGTCCTGTCCGCAATGCGAAAAGGGAAGTGTGTCCGCGGAGCGGACATACATAGCACAACTTTTTTGTGACCTACATTTTGGTCATTTTTAAAAAACAACTGGACAGATGTTCACCAAATTTACAAAAGCACGCTTTCGAGACCAAGCCGCTGCTCCTGCCACAAATTTGGTGAAAATCCGTCCAGGGGTTTGGGCTGTAGGCATGAGCAAAGTTTGTTCCCCATTCAGTCTATGGGGGAAAAAAAGATTTTGGGACCGCCCCCTATAACTTTGCACCCCCTGGACCAAACCTCACCAAGTTTGGTGTGAATTCGTCCAGGGGGAGCGAAGTTATAAGCCACTCAAAAAGTGCTTTTCCTATGGGTTTAGCAACTTAACCATAAATACACGGCCACTACCGTGGGCCAGGTAATATATATATATATTTTTATTCAATGAAAAAACTTTGTTATGGTGAGGTTATGGTTAAGTTGCACTGATAAAAACCTATGAAATTCAATGAAAAACCTTTGTTAAAAGGGACGTTATGGTTACAAGTAAAACCGAAAAACTCCAGAAATGTGCCAGTTATGGTAAGCTAAGCAACCATAACTCACACCACCACGTGCACTGTTAAGACTAACACCCAGCACATCAAAGATGACATCACAAATATCGTTGATATAAATACATGGGGGTTAAGCAGGGGTGCGCGACTGCCCCATATTGTATACATTGCTGACCTTCTCCCTCATTTGTCTAAAATTAAACTGCCCTCCGAAGATAGATGGCACACCTCTGATGGGCATGTTGTATGCCGATGACTTGGTGTTCTTTCTATTGAACCATTTCTGGCATGAGCAATAGGCTTAACGAGCTGGCCGTATAGGCCTCAACCATCAATCTGGAGAAAACCAGTGTCATTTTGATCTCCAGAAACAAGGTCAATAGAACAAGGAAGGATTCCTTAATTGGTACCATAGATAATTCTCCATCCTTCTATTTAGGCCTCGAGTTTGATACCCGGGTGGACTATGGGCTGATAAAAACCCACAAAACGAGGCGAGCAAAGCTTCTCCACATACAAGCATGTAAATTTGCCAGAGGCCATGCAGGATATAGTATATTGGGGATCAGTAAGCTATATCAGCAATGCTTTGTCCCTGCCAACCTGTATGGCCTTGGTGCTGTAGCCATGCAAGATCTAACTTGGCTAAATAGGCTTGAAGGGCACTAATAGCGCTCAGTACTGTGTTTGGGCCTCTCCTTCTCAATGGAATTTCTCAGCTTAGAGCTGGGCCTTACATCACTGAGGGGTATGGCTCTTCAGGCTAGAAGATGCTTCTACTTAAAATCTTGTGCTGTCCCAGTCTGTATACCGTTAGCAGTGGTAGGGCAGAACCACGAGAACAAGAGGGTATCCCGAGGTCTGAATTAGAAGTCCTTGAATGAAACTTTCTTTACAGAGATTGGCTTGTCATCTGCACATAGCAGAAATAGATCTAACATCCATTCAAAAAAATCTTTTGAGAAGAAACTTAACAAATGGGACTAGTGTCGGACTTATGCACATCTTTCAAAACTAACGGGGTATGAAGAAGAATCACATGTGGTAAATCAATACAGGAAAACTCAACCATATCTCATTTTGTGCCCCACCCCGGCAGTAAGACTTTTCCTGTTGAAGCTCTGCATGAACCAATTACCAGTGCTATTGGTCTTGGGCCCTCGTCTAAAGCTAGCTTCTGGAGATAGGCATTGCCGAATCTGTGGCATTCCCAGAAACCTAGAATCGGCTAGACATGTATTAACCCAGTGTGTTAACTGGAGGCCACTGTACATGTGCAATCTGGGTAGTCATGTACATTGCAACGAAGAAATTACTGTCGACTCCTTCTGGGATTACTGTCTAAATTCTGACTCAATTGCTATCCAAATTGCCTTATTTTGGGTGTGGCTGCACATTAAATCTTTGTTGCCCATTTAAAGGCCCACTATGCTACCTAGAGATCTACGACCCAGGGTTAATTTGGTTTAAGCTGAGACTTACGTTATGAAATGTTTCAAGAATTGATAAATTGGCGAATCATGCAACCCTGAAATAATTTAGAGGCTTGCGAATTTTCCTCTACATGCCTTTATTTGCCTCTACTTTTGACTCACTCTTTGAAGAATCTTCGGTAACTGGTAGAGCTAGCCATCTACGCCCATGTTTTATTCGTGTATCTACTTAGTTATCACAATTGTTATTGTTATTTTGCATTTATATAGCACCTTATATACCATTGGTATGGTCTGAAGGTGCTGGTAGGTTGAACGCCATTGGGAACCGAAGTTCAGATCAGTAGAGAGAGTCAAAAGGTGCATGTGAGCACCGGGTATGTGTGCAGCTCGTGCGGTATCCGTTTAATAGCTGCTTCTTAGCGGTAGGTGTGGTGGTTGAGAGAACAGGAGTATGTGTTTGTTCTGGGAGGATTTATCCAGACCGGGTGTGGCTGCGTTAGGCCTGAGGAGAACGCCCGGCTGGGGTGTGTGTAATCAGCAGATGTGGAGTGAGCGGCGGATGTTGGTATGAGAACAGTTATACCGAATGGTGTGATAGTAGCTCGGTGTTCTAGTTGAGTGGTGATGTAAAGGAGAGAGTAAGCGTGGTGGTGAGATATGATTGGTTATATGCTCTTTCAAACGTTCTCTGCATTCCAAGTCATACTATATACGTCACGTAATTCTATGCGCTCCAGTTCGTTCCATGCACTCCCATCCACTCCATGCATTCCTGCTCGCCCCTCGCGCTCGAGTCCGCTCCGCACGCTCCAGTCCGCCATGCATACTCCAGTCAGCTCTACACATGCACTCTTGTCTGCCCCATGCATGCACTCTTGTCAGTATTGGATGCAATCTGTCTTCATTCGTTCTACGTACTCGTCCGCTCTACGCAACACGTCCATTCACTCTGGACACTCGTTCGTTCCTGGCACGCGTTCGCTCCAGGCATTCATCCGCTTTATGCCCTCACATGTACTATGCATTCACCTGTTTTACGCACTCATCCCCTCTACGCACTAACCCCCTCTACGCACTCACCCCCTCACCTCCTCTACGCACTCATCTGCTCCCCGCACTCATCATCTTTAAGCACTTGCGCTTTTCACGCATTCAGCAGCAATATCCTGTTCTATATATTCATCTCTTCACTCATCTGTTCTATACTTTCATCCGTTCTATACAGTTATCCACTCCTCCGCTCCATCCACTCATCCTCTCTGTACACTCTATCCACTCATCCGCTCTATCCACTCATCCGCCAGGTCTGTACATTCATCTGCTCCAGGGATCTACACACTCTCCGCACTTCCATATTCATCCATTATCCACCCTCATGTGCTCTACATACTCATCCGCTCCACATAATCATCTCTTCTACACATTTATCTGGTTTATGCTCATCCGATCTGGACATTCATCTGTTTTACGTACTCTTGCATTCTACTCGCTTCTCTGTATTTGCACACTCATCCACGCTACACGCTTGTCCGTTCTACACATCCAGCCGCTCTACACACTCATCCACTCAGCATGTTCATCCATTCCATACACTCATCCGATCTATATAGGTATCTGTTCTTCCACTCAGCGCATTCATTTGCTCCACCTGTTTCATCCATTCTAGCTAATTCATCCATGCCATTTACTTTGTTCAGTCCGCATGCATTCTGTCCATTTCAGGAGTTTAAATCTCTTTACTGTTTCCGTATGATTTACTCTTATTAGCGATTTCACTGCTTTGATATACTTAATTCGTTTAATTCTGTTTGACCTTCTAGTTTAGATCAGGGGTTATTAGCTGTCAGTTTCTCGCATCAGGCAGTTTGTTGGATTGGTGCCATTGAGTTGCTGTTAGTCTGTTTGGGTTAGTTTGGTACGGGTTGGTTTTAGGGGAAGAGCCAGGTTTCAGCAGTTTGCGGAAAGATGTTAAATCCTCAGTTAGGTGGATGTGGGGTGGGAGCGAGTTCCATAGCGTGGGGGCCAAGGCTGAGAATGATGCTCCGCCTAACCTGACTGAGTTTGTCTTCGGTATGACTAGGAGGCCGGCTGAGCTTGATTTTAGGGTGCGTGGGGGGTGGTAGGGTTTTAGCTTGTCTTGAAGATATTGAGGTCCGGTTTTGTGCAGTGCTCGATGGGAGATGCAAAGTCACCCTTCGGGCTACTGGAAGCCAGTGCAGCTTCTTAAGGGCTGGGGAGATGTGGTCTCTTGGGCCGAGTGCAAGTAGCTATTTGGCTGCAGCGTTTTGTGCCCTTTAGAGTTTATTCAGTTGGTACGCGTGGACTCCGAGGTATAGAGGGTTTGCGTAGTTCAGTCTTGATATAACGATTGATTGGACCACAGAGAGTCTGTTGGGAAAGGAGAGATATGGAAAGATGCGTATAAGGGTTTTAAGGTGGTAGTGGCAGGACTTTGAGACATTGTTGACTTGGCGCGAGTGTTAGCTCAGAGTCAAGGGTGCATCCAAGATTTTTCACTCAGTTGGAGGGCGTTGGTGAGTTGCCCATGGTGGATGGCCAGGCTAGTGGGTGCGGAAGAAGTTCGGAGTTGCCACATACCACGATTTCCATTTTGGAGGGGTTTAACAAGAGGTGGCTTTGGGTCATCCAGAGTTCTATGTCAAGGAGGCAGGAGGCCAGGTCTGGTCGGGAGTTGGGTTTTGAGTTCAGGAGTTTTAGAATTAGTTGAGTGTCATCGGCGTAGTTGTAGCACAGGATGTTGTGCGAACAAAATATTGGTGGGAGGGTGATCAAGTAGAGATTGAACAGGAGGGCAGATAGGCATGCTCCTTGTGGGACTCCTGTGTCGACTGGCGAGTTGACCCTAAGGTGCTGCATTTAATAATTTGGCACCAGTACCTGTACATTTGTCCGTGATCCCCTTAGCCCGCATCCCCTCGCCTTCCTCCTGCTTCCTGCTTCCTTCCAGCCCTTCCCTCTGCCCACCCACTGCCCCCGATTGGCCCG
Organism: Ambystoma mexicanum; assembly: GCF_040938575.1. Taxonomy (NCBI): domain Eukaryota; kingdom Metazoa; phylum Chordata; class Amphibia; order Caudata; family Ambystomatidae; genus Ambystoma; species Ambystoma mexicanum. The sequence continues at coordinate 155,806,894 of NC_090931.1, forward strand.
CTCCTCGTGTGTTTGGGAATCTACCGAGCCGTGCTCGGGTTCCCGCTCCACCTTGCCATCCATGGCGGCTGAGCAGGTGAGTTGTCCCTAAGGTGCTACATTTAATAATTTGGCCCCAGTACCTGTAAATTTGTCTGTGTTCCCCTTAGCCCGCATCCCTTCGCCTTCCCCCTGCTTCCTGCTTCCTTCCAGCCCTCCCCTCTGCCCGCCCACCACCCCTGGAAGAGAGACTTGAAGACGAATGCTACTCCTCCACCTCTGGAGGGACGGTTCAGTGGGATAAGGGAGTAGTCAGGGGGAAGGCTTCATTAGCGATTGGGGCGAAGTCGTCAGAGAACCAAGTTTCGGTGATGAAAACCAGGTCTGGCTTGTCAGAGGCGAGGAGGTCAAAGATGCAGTCTCTGTTTTTTGCTACGGATCGGGCATTAAATAGGATGTAGTTCATATCGGCAGGTGAGGTTGGTCTCGGAGCGGAAGGGGGTGGTGGCGGAGAGAGTGGAGACTGGGAAGGGAGATGGGTGGGGGGGTGATGCTCGATGGGAATAGTGGGCGAGCAGAAAAATTGGTGGGATTGGGTAGCTGCGTGTGTTAGGATGATCGGGTTTGGTTCGGGGGAATTGAAGGTGGGGTGTGGGCGATTAGGAGTTTCAGTTGCAGTTGATGAGAAATCGAGGGAGAGGGGTTTTAGGGAGGGTGAAGCCACAGGGAATGAGTTGACTGCGGGAATGAGGTGGTGGGTCGAGACAGGGGAGGTGAGGAGTGCTGAGAGATTGAGGGGGACCAGGTACGTTTTCTCTTTAATTTATTTGTAGCGATTGGAGTGTGAGAGAGGGTAGGGGGATCGGAGGGAGAGAGGGATGCAGCTTCGGTTCTTGCTAGGGCTAGGCGTGCAGTTTTTAGGGAGGGGAAAGGGTGCGCTTGGGGGGAAGGTGGCAGGGTGCGGGGGGAGGGGGAGTGGTCTTAGGGTGGTTGGCTTGCCATCGTGCCCCTCTGGCTTGGTGTTTGGAGAGGGGAATGGTAGGGAATGCAAAGGGGGTGGGATGATTTGGGCAGTGGGGACGGGAGGGAAGGCAGATCGGGGAGTGTGGGCGGTCCACGGTGGTCGTTTCCGACAAATTCTGGTGGGGTGGGTGTACTCATGCTTGGTACAAGCTTTAGGTGGATTTTAGGGGGGCTTTCTAATTGTAGTTCTAAATTCAGTGGGGGCTCGCTTTTAGGCACACTTCTAAGTTCAATTTGCACAGGGATGATATTAGACTGTTAGGTGGACTTCTAGGTTTGTCTGTACAAAGAGGTGCTATTGGGCTATTAGGTACTATTAGGCACACTTCTAAAATCAACTTTGCACAGAGGTGTTACAGGGCACGCTTCTAAATTCACAGTGGGGCTATAGGGCTCACTTCTAAATACAACTTTCAATGAGCGGCTATTGGGCACACTGTTTTATGCATTTAATTCTGAATTCTGTTTTTGGCGTTTTGTATTTTACCATTTCTTTTATACGATTAAGTTTTTGTAAAGTTTAATTTTGAACTCAATCACAATAAACTTATGATTATTATTAAATAATGTAACCCAATTTATTTAATCCAAATTCGGTGCCATTTCATGCAGCAGTTTTAAGAGGCATGTGAGCAAAGTAATTCTATTTGGCATAGAATGGAAAATAAGCCACCTTTCTATGTATTCTCCCCTCAGCAACCTCTTTTCTAGCTAGGCTTGCGCTGTATACATTGCAAAGAAGCACTTCCTCCGCAAACAAATATATTTTTAAAAAATACCTGGAGGTGGAAATATTTTTTCCCAAATGCTTTCACGTGGGACAATGTGTTTACTGTTGATGTTTCGGACTAGTCTCTCTTTAAATAAATAATGCATACAAACCGTGTATTCAGGTAGGATTTGTAGATTGAAGTTTGGGAGTTCATGCAATCATGGGTACTAGGCGGAGGGGAGGGGGACGAGCACAGTACTTTAACATGCCACATACATCCACCAGGTGGCGCGCACACTCTACACATGTCTAGAAAGAAACAAACCCCTCAAGCATGAAATATTAACCGAGCAATGCACGTAAAATTGATCTGAAGTACATAGATTAAATATGCTTTATTATTTGTAATTTAGGAATGTTATCCTTCATGTTTTAATATAAAAAATCTCCCCACCCGTCCCAAGAGATTCATAAAAAGAATATCTGTGTGTATGTTCACTACAAAAAGGATTTGGTGAAATCTTCATAGAGGGGGCACCACGTGATGGCGGGGAGGTGGAAGAGTGGGGGAGGGTGTAACGCGGGTGCGGGGCTCTACTGCAGTGACCGGAAGAGGGAAAGTGAGAAAGTAAACTTGGAAGGGAGCGCACGTCAGATATCAGGGTCAGAGTGTGTTATTGTGGTGAAATCGGGGCGATATGAGGACAATAGGGGTCAAGTGGGGTTAGTGAGTTCAAAGGAACTCATGCACTGTACAGACAGCGAGGGGCAAGAGGGAAATAGTGGGTAGAAAAGGTCATGGTTCTGGGATTAGACGCAAATAATGGCGGCCATGAGTCAGGGGGCCTGAAGGTCAAGGGTGACATCCGGGACAGGCCAGGCACTCCGGAAATGGAGCAGGCGTAGATTCGGGATCAGGGATTGGAAAGAGATGAAGGTCAGGGAGAAGAACGGGGCCAATGGTGTCAGAGTTCCGCAGGGCGGAAAGGGCCAGGTCAGGGATTCAGGGAGCACATCAGGCCACCGAGTGCGAGTGGCCAGGGATGGCAATGGTGAACGAAGGGGTTAAAGATGGAACCTTTAATGGACCCATAGGCCGGATGTGGGAAAGTTGACGGGCTGCGCCAAGGTCAGATAGTTCGGGGTGACAGTCGGGGATTGCCAAGGAAACGTTGATGGACTAATCCAATGGAAATAAGTGTTGGGGGGCTGCAGGGGGCATGGACGGGTTCGCATAAGACTGGAAAGTGCATGAACTGCGTATGGTTAGTTTGCAGAGAGAATGGGTTGGGGTGACGATGGGCTGCTTGATGGATTGACCGATGGTTAGGCAGTGGGGGAGAGGCAAAGAACAGGGATAGGAAAGATGGGGGGGAGGGGGAGAGTGGTACAAGCCAGGTGATGAGGGGTTCCAGGAAGCAGGCTACAATTACCATTAAGACTTTATTCTGGGATTCAATGAAAAACGCCGCACAAACACATGACATACTTCCTGCAAGAGGGGGGGGGGAGAGATGGGCGGTGCAGGTGGATATTCAGGGAAACATCGGTTTTAAAAACATAATTATAAAAAGGAAACTTTCACAGTTTACACTATAGAGAAAATCCTCCATCTGCAACTTCATCAACAATTGGTCAGCAGTGCTGCGGGGGCCCCAGACGTCACACGCAAGTTGTGGTGCCAAGTCCAGAACAGACTCCGCGGGGTCTTGGGGGGGGGGGGCGGAGGGGACTGTACCAACGCACAATCGATTCCGGATCAACGGGAAGAGATGCCGGTGTATGGAATGTTACACAACTCGCTGTTCAGCTACCATCTAAAAAAAAGGACCTTTGGGTGCCTTCATTTGTAATCAGGAAGGGGCCTACCCCTCTCAGGTGGGCACAGCCACCCTCTCGTCGTTCATGCCGGCATCCCATTCACCTCAAAAATCCAAAGAGGCCGCAGAATGGGGAGAAACCATTGGCCTCCTAGGGGTGGCCTGTTGAGTAACAGGGACAGGAAACACGGCCATACTGTCAAGACCTCACATAGCGTGTTCATTTAAAGTGCCAGCTGCACGAGCTCCACCTGGGGAGTAGGGGACGAAATCCGGACCCCAAGTGTTCCAGGACCAGGAAGGTTCAGAGAGCAGAGCCACGCGCGGGCTGTGCTAGGTCTCCTCGTCCCACAGGCACAGCTGCTTCTCGGGCACATAGAAGTCAAAGCTGTAGGCCTTCTGGCAGCTCCGGATGCCGCACTTATAGGACGACATTTTGCCGGTGGCGTCCCGGTTCTTGCAGTACTTGAGCATGCACGGGTACCACTCAACGCTAAGCGAGTAGGGGCACAGGCAAGGCTTCCAGAGGTCTGTGCACAGCCTGCAGCGCTGAAAGTCTGGAATATCCACAGGCGAAGGAAGGAGCTCGAACATAGAAGCATCCAGCCCTGCAAAGAGAGAGAGAGAAAAAAAAGAGCCGGTCACACAGAGCGATAAAACACAGACATACACCAGTTCCAACCCCAGAGAGGACCCCAACATAGAGCCATCTGCAGCTGACAGGAGATGCAAAAAGCTGAACAGAACCAACCCCCTGTGCAAGCAAACATGCAACCACAAGCGCAGAGCCACCAGCCGCAAGAAGGAAATAATGGCCCACAGAAAGAGCAAGAAGTAAATAATGGCCCACAAAGAGCCACCAACCACAAGAAGGAAATAATGACCAACAGAAAGAGCCACCAACCACAAGAAGGAAATAATGGCCCACAGAAAGAGCCACCAACAGCAAGAAGGAAATAATGGCCCACAGAAAGAGCCACCAACATCAAGAAGGAAATAATGGCCCACAGAAAGAGCCACCAACTGCAAGAAGGAAATAATGGCCCACAGAAAGAGCCACCAACCACAAGAATGAAATAATGGCCCACAGAAAGAGCCACCAACAAGAAGGAAATAATGGCCCAAGGGCCCACAGAAAGAGCCACCAACATCAAGAAGGAAATAATGGCCCACAGAAAGAGCCACCAACCACAAGAAGGAAATAATAGCCCACAGAAAGAGCCACCAACAAGAAGGAAATAATGGCCCAAAGGCCCACAGAAAGAGCCACTGACCCCATGAAGGGAACCTGCTACTCCAGGGGCAGAGGCAGAAGAAGGAAACCAGGTGCCTCAGCAAACAACTTAACTTGCACAGGAGAAACAAATAGAAAAGCATCCACAAAGGCAAGGCTACACGGCTCGCGCATCCCAACACAGAGCCACACAGGCATCCACTCCTTGAAGGAAACAGACAGACACCTGCCACTAGGATTCAGAAAATCAAACTCAACACCCACCAACATAAGGAATCACACACACCACAAACACAGCACCGGCCACACTTCAAGGAAAACAGATCAACAAAACACAGGGCCACCCAATCATGGAGGGACTGAAAACCATTGTCTCTGGAGGATAGCTCGGCGGCAACGTGCTCGCCTAGGAAGCAAGACAACACGGAGCAACACGGGTTCAATCCCCGGGTCCGCGTTTAGAATCCTCTGGGTATTAAGCGCATTATGAATAACCTATCATATCATAACTACAGGACCAAGCTCCTCGACAAAGGATCACACACCCAAAACACAGCACCGGGCACACTTCAACGAAACCACATCTACAAAACACGCGGCCACCCAATCATCGAGGGACTGGAAACCCCAACTACAGGACCAAGCTCTTCAAGAAGGAAACATGCTTCTGTGTGAAATAACACTTCCTTGCAATACCACGCTCAATGGGCGCTAAACCCTGCACTGCTTTAAGCAGTCCCATTCCCTTTCAAGGTCTGTGTGTACGGGGAGCAGCTCCATTCCACTACTGGACCTCGTGAAGCCTGCAGAGCAGGCTGTGATATTCCTTTAGATCCTGCCACAGACAATTGACAATTACACTGCTCTCCACCCAGAAGGTTTTATGTAGTTTCATCCCCACAATTATGATAGAGGACTGTTTGCCGGAGGCAATTTCACCTTCGCCTTACAATTGTGTTTTTTTTTTTTTTTTAACAGGGGTGGGGGTATCTCCCATTCCCCCCTCTTCCCTGTCCACCTCCTTCACCCCTTTGTCTCGCATAGATCTCTTATGTGGTGCAATCCAATTGCCACAAACAAATCGTGCACTATACAAATTGAGGAGGTGAAACCATTGCTACCCTGCTGTGTGCAGGTGTGATATAATAGGATACGATAAGGCACAAGCGTTTCTAGGCGCGACAAGACAGGGAGGGAAGACAGAGAGAGGACAAGACAAATGATCTTACTAAGCCTTGTGTCCTTCAGATCGTGCAAGTACGAGAACGAGAAGTGCAAGGGGAAAGGGAGGGGTGGGGGGATGTGCAAGGGAGAGGGGAGGGGAAAAATAGGGCAGCAATGCTCGGAGTACGTGCAGCTAGGGCAGCGTGGCTCTGTGTAGTGCAAGGAGAAGTAGGGACTGTAGAGTAACAGTTACAGCCCCTAAGTGCATGGTAGGCCTGGAGGCACTGCAAGGGTGACTGATCAAGAAAGAGCCTGGTACCAAGTGAGACTCTGAGGGTAGCCAAGCAACCAGTCGGTACAGCAGACAGGTAGGCTAGGTAGGTCAGCAGGGGAGGGAGAGAGAGAACGCAGATGAGAAGAGGAACGTTTTGAGCTGCTTCCAGAACTTTAGATGGTCCGGCTCAAGTTTGAGATGGGCAGGGAGGCCATTCCAGAGGGAGATGCCTGCAGAGGAGCAAGCTCTACCCTTCACTCTCTGCCGGAGAAGCATCTAAGCCTTAGAGAGTTAGAGGTAGCTGAGTGAAGGGCTCAAGAACAAAGGTATTCTGGAAGAAAGCTTTGGCGGTAGTGCGGGCCCCCACCCCAGAAAGCCTTGTGAACAATGAAAAGGGACTTGAACCTTGCAGCCATCGGGAGCCAGTGGAGAGATTTCAGTTCTGGAGAGATATGGTCCCTGCGCTTGAGGCCAAGGATAAGTCTCACAGTCCTGTTCTGGATTAGTTGCAGAGGATGGAGAGTAGAGGAAGGCAGATTGAGAAAGAGGCTATTGCATTAGTCCAGCCTAGAGAGAACTAGGGCTCTGGAGATGGCTCTACGCGCTTTTTCCACAGTGGAATAACCCGCGACAGAAATGTTTGCATGGGAAATGTACGCACTACAAAATGTTCGTACATTTCCCATGCGAACATCCATTACAAAACCATACAAACATAAACCCCTACCCCCACCCACAACACACGCCACCACTCTACTTACCTTTCCTTTGTGCTGTGTCCCTGCGGCACCAGTTCCCTTTCACTTCCATGATCGGGACCAGTGCTGCAGAGTCCTTCAATTATTATATATATCTTTTTTTTTCCAGGCAGCTGTAGGCGGTTTCCCCCGCAACCTCCGCTCACTATACTGTGTAGTATTGTGAGCAGAGTGTTGCGGGGGACACCCCCGCACCCCACTTTTTTTCTTTTTTCTGTTGGGTGTGCTACATGGGGTCCCTTGCATCCTCCGCTCACTGTACTGTACAGTGTAGTGAGCAGGAAGTCCTGGGGGACACCCCTACATCCTCCGCTCACTGTACTGTACAGTGTAGTGAGCAGGAAGTCCTGGGGGACACCCCTGCATCCTCCGCTCACTGTACTGTACAGTGTAGTGAGTAGGAAGTCGTGGGGGGCACCCCTGCAGCCCCTTTAAAAAAAAGCAAAAAATGTCAGACAGATCCCACCAATAGACCTAAACACCTACCACGAAAAGTTCGAATTTTTGGTAGTTAGACCTTTTGTGGTGTGTGTTTCAGGTCTTTTGATGAGATCAGTCATTTCGAGTTAGGTAATTGTATCCTAACCCCTGGAGACAGTGAGCTTCTGGGGAAAAGTGAGAAAGGGAGGAGTCCCTTTGAGGAGATGCAGCTGGTAGTGGGACTTGGCGACTTCTGAGATGCGAGGAGATTAAGAGAGAGTGGAGTCGAAAATGACACCAACGTTTTTTGCCTCGCAGGAAGGCAAAGGAAGAGGGCCAAAGGCGGGTGGCCAGAGTGAAAGAGGGAAAGCAGGGGTCCCAATGAGAAGTATCTCCATCTTATTGGCATTACGGCAGAGATCGTTGGAGGCGCAGCAATCCTGAATCCGGATAGACAGTCAGGAATGAGCGCGAGAGGAGAGGAGGAGGATGATGGGAGCCTGAAGGCAAACTGAGTGTCATGACATAACACTGAAAGTTAGAGCAGGAGGTAGAGATCAGGTGGGCCAAAGGGGCCAAGTAGAGGTTGAAAAACCAGGGTGAGAGGATAGAGCCCTGGGGAACACCACAGGTAGAGAGAGAGAGGTGGCATAGTGAAAGGGACCAAGTAGGACCTGGGACGGGAAGTCCAAGAGGAAGGAGATCAGCCACTCCAGAGCCTCATCCGCAATGCCCAGGTTCTCACTTAGTCGATTGATCAGGATGGGCTGGTTGACTGTGTCGAAAGTAGAGGAAAGATCAAGAAGGATGAGGACAGAAGGAATGCTGGAATGAAGGGTAGAGGGCAAATCTTCACAGGTGTTCAGGAACGCAGTTTCCGTGCCTCTGGCAGCTCTGAAGCCAGACTGATGGTCAAGGAGACAACCAACAGATTCAGTGTGGAGAGTAAGCTGGGAGATGGCCAGCTTTTCCAAGAGTTGGCCCAGGAAAGGCGTGTATCCACGGTCACTCCCACTGCCTTTGAACCCAGGGGTCAGTATTACACAATGCAGTTGTAATCCTTTTCAAAGTCTTTCTTCTGACAATGGATTCCACCACAGAGATCTGTAAGTGTGAGCTGCTGCTGCGTGGTGGCTTCCCTCTGCTGCTTCCTGCAGCGGCTTTCCCCCCCATAAGGGTTAGCCATCATCATAGGTAAGGAGGGGTGTTGTACACACTCGTCCGAGCACCAGGGAATGTTTGGGGTGGGCTCCCTCCTTCCACGACACCTTCTAGTACTGGCCCGCTTGAACCCTGCGCCATCGCATCAAATTACTTTGACTTTTACACCTCTCTCCTTGGACACCAAACCCTGCACTGCTGTATTCATCCCCATTCCCTTTGAATATCAGTTTCCTTGACGCCCAGATACAGAGCTGCTTTAGCAATGTTTATTTCATGGGGTTTAAATTAAATGGAAGAAACATTACAACAGAACATTTGATAAATTCTTGCTAAAATGCTGCTCTCTCTAAACGGCGTTACTCTATTTTCTCCCCTCCACTCTCTTTCAGAGGACTCTAGGAAGGCACAGGATAACAACGATAGGCGGAAAGAGCCACACAGTCACAGCAATAGCAAAAAAATAAAATGAAGTTCTGGAGCGGTTTCTGATGTCTGGGTCCGACTTCCTGATTAGTGGTTGGACATGCAAGGTATGTACTTTTTTGGAAACCAAAAGGTCTCCAATGACGAGGTCTTTCACAAATCTCTTATTGACTCTCAGGGACTCCCCAGCAAGTCTCAGTCTCCGGGTGAACTTTTTTTCTTTAGGACAGTCCTGCTTTTTTGGTTGTTTTTAGGTGGGGTTGAGTACAGTGGGGAGTTGGTCTCTCAGAAGCACCCAGTCTTAGACAGACTGGCTGTCACCCCAGAACTCCCTCTGGCCCTTTCCTACACATTTCACCACTTCCATTTCTCTGGATCCTTGTTCTCTCCTCACAGTTTCCTTTTCCTGTGCAGCTCAATGGCCTACCACAGGTGCCCTTATTCCACCCTCTCCCTTCGCTGTATACACAAACTTCAACAGCACCCCTCACACCCTCAGCACTACTTGTTCCTCCACCCCTCCATGCTCCCCCTCCCAGACTTGCAATCCCCCCCAAACCCCCATCTGCTCCTGTGACTCCTGACGCTTGCAACTTCAACTCTGTCTTCTGTGCTTCTTCTCTCTTCCTGATTTCTTTCTCCACTAGCTTTCTCTTCTCACCATATTGGGTCTCGGGACAATAGCTCAGGGGCAAGGCGCTCGCCTTGGAAGGAAGACGACGTGGAGCAACACTGGTTCAATCCCTGGGTCCGCGCTTAGAAACCTCTGAGTATTAAGGGCATTATAAATGACCAATCATAATCCTTCTCTTTCAAACTTCTGATGTTGTCCCTCTCATTGGCTTCCCCTTTCACATTCGGTTCTCTCTCCCCGATGTTCCTCTTTTCCATCTGTACTCTCGCACCCTCCTCCTCTTTCAGCCTCGGGCTTACCTCCGTTTGGAGACTCCTCAATTTCTCATCTGCTCCCTCAACTTCCCACTGCTGCGCTCTTGTCACAATCCTCATCTTGGGGCTTGCCAATCGGCTCTTTGGTTGTGAAACTACAGTTAATTCAAGTGTTTGAAGTGCAGTAGGACCGATATTTTATCAAGTCGGTCGGCCACTTTGGATTGTAAAATTGCCGGCAGACTCACGTGATTAGACGTTCCTTGCGTGCGTCCGATCGCTGAGCGTGTCCGCACAGCCTGCGTGCATGAGCTCCCGCCTGCCACTTTGCACCAAGGATCTAGAAGAGTGGGGCAGCGGCAGACATGCCAACATTCCAACTGATCTGGGCCGGAGATGTCATCAGAGAAATAGGGGGTTGCACATTTTCCCATAGAATGCATTGGGGCTAGAAGTATTTTAGGTGGGAGAGCGTGAAAAATAGCAATATTTTTTCACGAAACGTCAGGAGCCTCCCGCCTAAATCGGGAGGGTTAGCATGTATGCAGTGGTCCTGCTCACCCTTTCAATGCTGGGTTTCTGAGAATGCACTTTGAATTTGCCTCAGGCCTCTCTAATTGGAGCACTTTACAGGGAACGTGGCTTGAGAGCCATACACTAGATGTCAGAACATCCTCGTCAGGGAGGGAAATGGGCCAGAAGAACAAGTTACTCTCTTACCTGGTAACGTTCTTTTGATGGGATGGTCCGACGACGTATTCCATATCTATGACAGTAATCACCACAGCAGTGCTGCTTCGGAAAATCTTTTGGCGTCTGTGTCGATGACGTCGATACGCCGTCCTCGAGTGCCTCCATCGAGCCAACATCAGCAGATTTTATAAGTAGGACACACGATGCCCGTAGCCTCAGTTGTAGTTTTTTCCCCAGAATGTGTGGCACCAGTCTACTGCCAATATGACCACAGAAAGCCTTGCCGAAACGTAAGCTGGAATCGCATAAGAAATTCTGTAGCGGGGAAGGCAGGGAGGGAGCGATATGGAATACGTCGTCGGACCATCCCATCGAAAGTACGTTACCAGGTAAGAGAGTAACTTGTTCTTCGAGAGGATTGGGTCCTCCGACGTATTCCATATCTACGACAGACTCCCAAAGCAGTACCAACGTAAGGAGGTGGGAAAAGAATTTAGAATATACAAATTTAAAATGCCTAATCAAATTGCAGAGTAAAGGACCGCCTTGCCAAAGGCCAGATCCTGCCCATGGATAGAATCAAGGGAGTAGTGACGTACAAAAGTATGGACCGAAGCCCAAGTGGCTGCATCACAGATGTTACGAATAGGAACACCCCTCTGCAGGGCAGTAGAGGCAGCCACACCCCTAGTCGAATGGGCCCGTAAGCCTACAGGAGGATCCTTACCCGCCAGACGGTAACATTCAGAAATTGCCAAGACAATCCATCTAGACAAAGTCTGCTTAGTCACAGCTTGTCCCAAACGCCTTCCAGCGTAACCAATAAAGAGCTGATCGTCCACTCTGACCCTGGACATGCGTGAAATGTAGAAACTTAAAGCTCTCCTAGGATCTAACCTATGGAGCCTCTCCTCGTCCTTATCAGGATGCAGAGGAGGATAAAATGCCGGAAGAACAACCTTCTGGCTCAAATGAAATTCCAACACCACCTTCGGAAGAAAGAAAGGACGAACTTGAAGGACAACCCTGTCCTTATGGAACACAGTGAAGGGTGGCTTAACTGAAAGTGCCTGTAACTTACTCACTCTGCGAGCGGAAGTGACCACAACTAAAAATACGGTTTTAAGGGTGAACAGTCTCAAAGAACAAGAATGCAAAGTCTCAAACGGAGCACCCATTAGAAACTAGAGAACAAGGTTCAAATCCCAACTGGGCACCTGGAAAGGTGACTGAGGGAACACATTAGTGAGCCCTTTCAGAAACTGAGAAATGAAAGGAATTTTAAAATAAGAACACTCCTCAGACGAGCGCTTAAATATGGACAGCGCCGCCAGGTAACCTTTAATGTTACCCACTTGCAAGCCCCTGTGGGCTAAAGAAAGCAAAAAAGACATAACTACAGGAATGTCACATGAAAAAGGATCCACATTCATATCCCTGCACCAGTCGCAGAACTTTCTCCAATGGCAACGGTACAGGGACTTTGTTGCCGGCCGTCTGGCAAAAAGCAACACCTCCATCACATCTTCAGGGAGGTTCCAATCCTTATACCTCAACCTTTCAGAAGCCAAGCGTGAAGGTTGAGGGATCTGACCTCTGGATGGAGAACCTGACCCCCCCTCCCGTGAGAGCAGATCGTCTTGGTAGGGAAGACGACGTGGAGGGCAGATGGACAAGTCGAGAAGGTCCGGGTACCACGCCCTCCTGGCCCAAGCCGGAGCAATGAGGATCATCCAGGAACCGAACCTCCGTAACCTCCTGCAGCACCTGCAGGATGACGGGGACTGGAGGAAACATGTACAGCAGTGGGAAGGACCACTCCATCACGAACGCGTCTCCCAAGGCTCCTCTTGGAGGAAATTCCCATCAGCAAAACCTTTTGCACTTCCGGTTGACACTGGAGGCAAAGAGATCCACTTGAGGGGTCCCCTAAAGGGCGACGATCTCCAGGAGAATCTCTTGAGCCAACTCCCACTCGTGAGAGATCGCACTCTGCCTGTGCAGAGTGTCTGCCATCTCGTTTTCGTCTCCGGAAATCGAAAGTTCCTGCTGGATGACCCAGAACCAGAGCTGCATCGCCTCCCTGCACAGAGGAAGTGACCCTGCCCCCCCTTTTTGTTGAGGTAGTGCATGGCCACTGTGTTGTCCGTCAGGATCAGGACATTCTTTCCCCGCACAGTCAGCAGAAAAGCCTTTAGGGCAAGCCTGACGGCTCTCAGCTCCAACAGATTGATATGGAGTCTGGACTCCGACAGAGAACAACGACCGCCGACTGTCAGCTCGTTGGCATGGGCTCCCCATCCCGTGAGGGATGCGTCCGTCACGAAAGTCACCTCCGGCCAGGGCAGCCAAAATGGAGCCCCCCTCATCAGATTGCCTTCGTCGGCCCCCCACAGAAGGTCCTGAGCGAACGAGGGTGGCACCTGAACGGGGTACCACATCCTGCGGAGGACTGTGACCACTGCATCTTGAGAGCCCACTTCAAAGATCTCATCCGCAGTCGGGCCTCTGGCACCAGAAGAATGCAGGATGCCATGAGGCCGAGCAGTCTCAAGAACTCGAACCCCGGGAGACTCTGGGCACGTCGAAACTTGTGTACCATCTGCTGAATGTGAAGAGCTCTCACATGGGGCGGAAAACACTGCCCCAGGGACGTGTCGAGCACTGCTCTGATGTAGTGGAGCCGTTGAGTTGGCGTCAAGTGAGACTTCTTTAAGTTGAGGGAGAAGCCCAGCTTGTGAAGGGAGTGGCAGGTGACGGACAGATGATCCAGGACTTGCTCGGGAGAGCGTGCCCTGATCAACCATCGTCCATGTAGGGGTAGACGTGAATCCCCCTTTCCTGAGATGAGCTGCCACCACCACCATGAGCTTGGTGAAGACCCTCGGGGCGGAGGTCAATCCAAACGACAGGACCCGAAACTGAAAGTGCGTGTCACCAACCGCGAACCTCAGGTACTTCTTGTGCTTTGAATGGATCGGCACATGAAAATAAGCGTCCTTGAGGTCCAGAGACACCAACCAGTCCTGAAGTTGAAGGGCCTGGAGGACTTAAGCGTAACCATCTTGAATTTGTCCTTCCTGAGGAGCCTGTTCAAACCGTGCAAGTCCATGAGGGGTCTCAATCCCCCGTCTTTCTTTGAAATCAAAAAATAAGGGGAATACCATCCCCTGTTCCTCTCGCTACAGGCACCAGTTCTATGGCACCTTTCTCCAGCAGGGATTGAATTTCCTACGCAAGGAGCGGATCCGGGCTCTTCAAAGAGAGGTTTCCTGGTGGATTGTCATGAGGCCTCTGCCAGAAAGGAAGACAGTAGACGTGGGCTATGATCTCCAGAACCCACACATCTGAAGTAATGGCACGCTATTCTACGAGATGGTGCGCCAGCCTTCCCCCCAACTGGAGAAGCATGGGCCTCATGACTGAGCTGAAGTGGCTGCATGTACTGGGCTTCATGCATCGCCAGACTGCATGGCTGGGCATCACGCATCTCCTGGCCGCATGGCCAGGCTTCACGCATCTCCGGGCCGCATGGCCAGGCTTCACGCATCTCCGGGCCGCATGGCCAGGCTTCACGCATCTCCGGGCCGCATGGCCAGGCTTCACGCATCTCCGGCCTGCATGGCTGGGTTACTTGTGTATTTATAACCACTGGATATCCTTGGTTATCAGCACTGGCCACTTTGCTGGATTTTCTCAGATAAGGCAAAATATGTCTTCCAGGATCTCGGATCCAGGAAATTTGTTTGCGCCAATTAATCTGCTTTTGATTAACTTGGGATCAGTGTCGAGAGACTTACCTGCTAGACTACTGGAACCTTGGTGCAGCTTTGCACATTTTAAATAGAGGCACCTTTTCCCCATTTGCTTGCAAAACTATAGGAAATGCCCCTCCTTTAATATTGTATTCCTCTCCTGAAATGGAAATGTTTCTTTGGGTAGGGGGGCGGGCAGAGAGTCTCCAGAGTGCTCTCTTTGCTCCCTAATTTACAACCCCCGCCCCCTCCCCTCTGGCTGGTGGGATCCCACGGTTATTCCATTTCCAACGCGACGCTGTTGATGATAGAATTCCTTCTGGACTTTCGCTCCCAAAATGTAGGGGAAGGAAACCTGTAAAAAGCAGAGTGGACAAAGCAGACATTGAGCTTCGCGTCTCCTGGGGAGGAGGGGCGGCGGGGAGAGGCCACATTGCCTGGCCACACAATCCACGACTGTC